>NW_016161131.1:0-9452 GCF_001687245.7 Rhagoletis zephyria
TCACAGAGTGGTGTTGTCTAGAAATTTTTATCGAGAATGAGAGCAGCTCGGTAAAAGCTTTCCAAACAACACCACCCTGTAACGGAGAAAATAGCCAAATCTGTACAAATGTACAAGTCGTGTGATCCCTGCTTTAGATGATCGTAATATTTTTCTGATCATTTGAGACAACATGTTGGTGTGTACCTTTGAGAGTTGAATTTGACAGCTAATGTATGAAGTCATTCAGAAGACGCATAACGATCACTGATTTTTTTTTAGCAACGGTTGCGCTCAACTGCTGCGCCTTCTGAACCTACCCATTGATAGCTTTTTTTTTATAACACTGTGCGACAGCTCAAATCGGTATTGACCAAACCAAATGCAAGAGGTAGTTTTTGAATTTCATTGAGTTTTTTTTAATAAATACTAAAATTAGAGGTGTATGAATGGCGAAAGAAAAACTTTATCCGATTTTTTTTAAATCGAAACTACATTTTTACATATGTACATATGTACATGCATACATAAATATATTTAATATGAAATTGAAATTTTCACATCAATTTGCGTTATCTTCAAACCCATGGTTTCAATTGTACGCATATCGTCAGGGTTTTCCCCACAACTTGGTTTTGCTGCAGTGAAGCGACAGAGCAAGTGACGAGAAAAAATATATGCGGACACTTATATATGTAACTACCCTGCAAAAATCGCGACTACTCCATGCATGCATGTAAAGAGTACTGCCGAAGGACCTAGGAGTACTCCAAAATTAACCACAATTCATATAAAAAATATGGTCCAATTAACATTGCGATGTCCTAGGGCAGGACCATATACTCCATCTCTGCATTACATCAGAGTAGCACAATGACATTGTTGTTATATTTTTTCATTTGTACACGCTTTTGTTCTTCACTTCACGGATGCTTTTTTTGAAATTAATAAAAACCAAAAACAAAAATTAAAAATTGGATGTTGCCTCTGACGACATTCGAACCCGAACATGCTGGGAGCTAAGAACTAACAGCGAGCATCTCTACACGTTCGGCTACAGCCAGATATGCACACGTGCTTTCAAATGCTCAACTTCAATCACATTTCGTTAAAACACGAGCAGTGATCGGGTAACAAACAATAAGCTGGTGCAGAGACACGAGTTGGTCCGCTACAGCATGACAGAGGAACACTTTTGTAAGTACTCCAATATACCACAAATAGACTACATGGTCCAACGATTTTTGCAAGGTATGCACATACGTATCTATGCACATATGTAGGTATCTATGCACTTATGTATATATGCACATACGTATCCATGCACATACATACATATGTACTTAGGTATGTATATCATATATATATATGTATATATTTTAGTTGAAAGTACGCTTTGCTCGTCGCTCTCTTCATCGCTCCACTACATTCCTGTCCTTAGTTTTATTCAGATACCACAAATGTATGTTTTCTTCGAAAATACTCAAGTACTACCAGTAGAGTACTCTACTGTCAAATACCTTTTACTCGCAGTAGTTGCGGAAGGCAAAGTAAATATTCTACGCGTCTTGGTATTGATCGGTAATTTACGTACGCTTGCAGAAACTGGTTTATGCTTACTCACACTTGACCCGAACGATGAGAGTAAGGAACTCCGCACACGACTCGTCTCGTCATCGTATCGTCATTGGCTCGTTATGCATGCAGCATACGCTTTTTTGTCGCACCCGTGTGTTTAAATGGGGAACCGCACACGAGCCGACAGCTACGCGTAATCGTCGCAGCATGCATGCAGCACGACGACTATCGTACAGCATTGTCGGTTGCTTGTCGTCATGTACGATAGCACGCTTGCAGTTTGTTTATGTTTTTCGGTGGGTGCGTTTACTACGAGTTCTGTCACAAAAATGTCTTCTGAAATTGTAAATTCGTGCAATTAATAGAAAATCGCGCGTGCCTATACAATAATAATTTACAAGAATATTCCAACAAAAATATAACGGAAAGAGCTTGGAGCGAAATAGCTCAACAAATGAATTGGTCAGGTATGTATGTATCTGTACATGAAAGTGTGCCGTTCGGTTATTTGTACAATGATTTTGGATTATTGTGTCCAAAAGCGTGAGCCGAATCAAAAAATTTTAACATACGCGTGTAGTAAAAGGATTAAGCTCTAATCTAAAATAATGGTTTCAAATTTCCGTCCACTAATTTATTTATTAATTTCGGTTTAAAATGTGTATACACCGCCAACCAGCTCCTGCAAATGTACGGTACGGTTATTTGTACAATGATTTTGGATTATTATGTCCAAACACGTGACTCGAATCAAAAAGTTTTAACATACTCGTGTAGTCAAAAGATCAAGCTTTAATTTAAACCTAATTTTAAAATCATTATTCAAATAATCGAACATTTCCCCATGAAAAAGGCTGTGCGTTTGTATTTTTTTCAGTTTATTTATTGTGTACTATAGACGCAAGATTTTAATAAGCTTTAGCATATTATTTTGTTATTTAATTTGGTTAATATTGTTTTATAAAAATATAGTTCATTCTTTAGCAAAACCCGTGTAAATCCAAGTGTCAAACTTTGTGAAATATTTTTTTAATTTCGAGCTTTTTACTTAGATTTTTTAAAAAGATTTAACATATTATTTTGCTGTTATTTAATTTTGTTTATTTTTTATTAAAATATAGTTTACGTTTTACATCTGCAATAAAAAAAATCTAAGAAATCAACGGTAGTTTTTAGCAATTTGAAACTTTTACTTTATTCTACTAGAACTGAATGGGCCACAAAACTGCACACTCTAAATCTTTTTTGTAAGAAATCTAAATAAAAAGCTTGAAATTTTTACGGACGTTTGTTTAATATTTTCTTTTAAATATTGCACAAAGTTTGAAACGAGGATTTACACGTTAAAGAATAACAGCAAAATAATATGTTAAAATTGGTCAAAACGTGGTGCAGTTATAATCTTTTCGACCACTGTATGTATTTTTAAACCATAATTCCATTGCCACGGCAAAGCTGCATTTGATAATACAAAATAGTTAGCTAAATAACTGCGCAAATCTTGAGGTGAAGTATTTTCGTTTATATTAAAATTGTGTGTCTCTGGCAGAACTTCTTGGCTTTGTTGGATACGTGTAGCTTCTTGTAAAGAGGTTCTGTATGGTACCCCGTCTGTTATTCGTATATAATTATGTAAAATACAAGCACTCTGAACGATTGAAATAATAGTTTCGTATTTTCGGCAACGTATAGGTGTTAAAAAAACCTGGAACTTCTGAGTCATCATTCCGAAAGCGCACTCTATATTTTTTCTACCACGACTCAATCTATAATTGAATATTCGCCTTTTATTATTTATATTTCTTTCGGGGAAAGGTCGCATTATATTTTTCCTCAAGGGGAATGCGCTGTCGGCCACAAAATAATACGGAAATTGATTGTCACTTTCGTCATACGGAAGTCTGCTTGAAGATGGTAAATTATTATTGCTATCCAACCAACGACCAAAAGTNTTTATCAAATTATCAAAAATCAACGCGAATTCTTAGCTACTTGAAACGTGCAACTTTCAGAAGCTAGAATTTAATGGGCTATAAACCTGCGTACTTACAATTTTTCTATAAAATCTTGACAAAAAGTTTGTTGTTGTAAAATGTTGTTGAATTTTTTTTTCTACAAAGTTTGAAATTTGGGTTTATATGGTTTTTGTTATATAATGAGCTGCATTTTTATAAAAAAAAATAATAAACATTAACCAAACAATAGAAAAATACCCAAAACTGGTAAAAATGTTGTGTTCCTATTAATTTTCACATGACTGCACATATCGCTCATTTACTTCAATAGTGTCATAATTCAAAATATACAAATATTGAGCTAAGTATGCAGAAAATACCGCTACCTCTTCTTCTTTGTTGTGTTCATAGCTGTACCGATTACCAGTAGCTCACTACAACAAAATATGCATTTCTTTTACTATAGGAGTATATGTAAATTCAAAACTTTAAAGCCATTTTACACGATTTTCGGTTTTTTGAGTTATGACACTTTAAAGGAGCAATATGTACATATTTTTCTTTACAAATTTCTTTGCAGTAGCAGAGTGTAAGGAGAAGTGGAGAAACATAAGGAATGGTTTCGTTCGCAGCCTCAAGCCGCCTCCGAGCGGCTCATCTTCAAAAATTAAGAAAAAGTATTATTTGCACGAAGTAATGCAGTTTGTGTTGCCGTATGTTAAACCAGTCCAACACGCTGAGCAAACTGGTAACATTACCTTGTCAGATTGCGATGTATATCATGCGGAAGAAGTCACGACGATGGAAGATGGGCACGAAAGCGACATAACCTTTGAAACGGCACAGAACACTTCAGCAAGTACGGGGCAAAAAAAAAACGTAAGAAAGGCTCTGCCGGAAACGACGAAGTCGAAGAGGCCGTCTTAGGCTACATTACTAACAGAAACGCAAAGAAAACCGAAGACGATTCTCGCAAACTGTTTCTGCTAAGCTTACTCCCGGACGTAAATAGCTAATCAGCCGCGAGTTTCAGGCAATTCAAAATAAGATCTTTGCTCCTGGTGGAAGACCTGTTGAAGAACGAAAACGAAGAATTTATTTTACCAAATCAGGCTTCGCCGTTCGTAGCTACTCCCACACCTTCTCCAAGTGATGCACCTACACCTTCTCATATGATTTACGCTGAAATCTCACGACTTCATTTCTGATGACTCACATGCCCCCACTTTTGCTAGTATGCCTGCTACTTCACCCGATATAGCACCAACTCCGCCAGTTGTAGCACTCACTACAAAGCAGATAGCTTTCCGGTGATGACCCAGGGTGGAACTCAAACGTTTTTCTTTAAAAAGCAATGAAATAAAAAATAAAAATGTATTTGTACAAAGACAAATAAAAAGAGAGAAGTTGCTGTATTTGAACTGTTTTTCTTGTTGTAGCTTAAGCGACGTTGCTGGCCCAACTTAGGTCACCCTAGCTCTTGTAACGGGGGTCCAGGGAGCTTTGCTGCTATTTCGACGAGGTTGATTCCAGGCGGAGAGAATTTGAACCTGATAATGAAGATGTGCCTCGGGTCATATCAGATGATCCCATGGCCGCACTGTGCGAGGTATTTTAGCAGGACTGCAGCCTAGAGTTTCCGCCTAGGATTTTCGGGTTTCTCACTGTCATTCTCACATGGTAATTTTTGTAAAAAAATCCCCCAGGTTTCCTTAGAGGGGCTAAGGGGTGAGGATAACTTTTCTTTAAGTTTACACCCTGCTTTCTCTAGGGAATTGGGTTTGGAAATCCACACCTTCTACTCGGCCCACCACACCAAAATCAAAAAAAGAATGCTACTTACCTTAACGTAATCATAATCCTTTCCTCCGGGCTAACGCATTCTCTCATATTAGTATTTTGCTTTTGAATAGCCGGCTTGACAATTTCCACAAGCTCCTTAAAAGCATTTTTAGACATTCTGTAAAATGTCTGGAATTTGAAATCGTCTTCTTCTAACTCCTTAGCGGCAATGAATAATCTTCTATTTGAGTTGTTTTTAATATATGGATGCACCCAATGCTTCCTTTTTCTTTTATTTCTCCTTCGATGTAGGAGATAATTTAATAAAATAAATTCTTCATCGCTGCTCGACATTTTCACAACTCGTACTTTGACGATAGATAGTCGCATTGTGTGCGGACCTGTTAGCGTATCGTCATCGTCGCTGCATGAAAAATTAGTGTCGCGCCGATGACGATACGATGACGAGGCGAGTCGTGTTCGGAGTGCCTAAAGGAGGGAAAGTATTTGCGCGGCGATCGGATGTCTTGTTAGGCCGTTTAAATGGAATTGCGCAGGAGTTTAGTATGTACTTATGGACAGCAATGTTTTCATGTATGTACATATGTTTGAATGGTTATATATCGTCGTTTAAAGTACAAAACCGCGTATCGTCATTCTGCAAAACCGCGTAACTGACATTGGCTGCCAAAAATTGGATTTGCTCACACAAGCTCATGGCTCAATCCTTATCCATTCGTCCTGAAATATACTAGCGAGAAATGCGATTTCTTTTTAAAAAAAGAGAACCATTTTGAAATATGAGTGTTTTTACTATCTAAAAAATAATTTATGCAACCTCACATACGCGGTTTTGCATTTTGTTGATACGCGGTTTTGTACTTTAAACGATGATATATATTTGAATGTATGTACATATGTTTGTGTACATGTATATATGTACATATGTAGTGCAAACGAAAACCGATGTCATAAGCGCTCGTTGATATAAATGCGAACTTTATTGATTGTCAAAAATTATGTGTTTGTTGTACATTTGTTCATGTTTGTCATTGTGTGTGTAATTTTCTAGAGTAGTTTTGTGCTCTCGCTATCTCCTTGTATTAACTCGTCCTTCGTTGGTATACATACTCTGATGAACATATGTGAGGATGATAGGGATGCCGGAAAAACATCGATGAATCGAAAATATCGATGTTTTGCTTCGATGCATTTATTTATTTATTTTTTTGTTACAGTCTTATGACCTAATAATACAACTATAATATTCGTACATATGTATATGAATTTTAATGTTCTTATTGCAAATTATGTATACAATAACTATATATATTATGTTACATATGTCTATATCAGGCCGCATGAATAAAAATATGCAATTTCCCCCTCCAAAATGTTCCGACCTTCCACTTCAATTTATTTGAATAATCGAGTACAAGGTCGGAAATTCCCAGAAAACGCAATTGCAGTTCCCAATCATACGGCAGAGCAGGCAAATTAGGCAAGTGGTCTGAAGAGGCAAGTTCCAGGCCATATTGTTACGGCAGTTGGAAAGGACTACTTTCCAATCTGCACCTTCCCTTCTCATATTATTGCCACAATTGTTAGGGCAGTTGGAAAGCACTAGTTTCCAATCTGCACCTTCCCTTCTCATACTATTGCCACAATTGTTAGGGCAGTTGGAAAGCACTAGTTTCCAATCTGCACCTTCCCTTCTCATATTATTGCTTCAGTTGTTAGGGCAGTTGGAAAGGACTAGTTTCCAATCTGCACCTTCACTTCTCACATTGTTTCTTCAGTTGTTAGGGCAGTTGGAGAGCACTAGTTTCCAATCTGCACCTCTCTTCTCACATTGTAGCTTCAGTTGTTTGGGCAGTTGGAAAGGACTAGTTTCCAATGTGCACCCTCACTTCTCATATTGTTGATTCGGTTCGATGAGGATTTCCGATGTTGTGCACGCTGTCTGAATGAACTAGATAGCATAGCATAGCATAGCAGCACTGTTTGATAGGGTAGGAGGACGGAGCTTCGGGGATTGGTGTTTCGACTCTGTCAAGATTTGCAGATTCGGCAAGCTGTCTGAGTGGATTGGATCCAGAGCAGCCCGGCCGGATGTTTGTTTCCATGACGAGCCTCTATCTGATAGGTAGTGTTCGACAGTGATCAAGTAATGATCTCTGGAAAGCTATTATTTTCTCTGAGTATGTATGAATGAGTTTCATTTATATATCTGAGATTGTCGCTCAGGTAGCCCGGCAACCGACCATTCTTTATATTGGATACGAATTTCATGGCGTGATAAGAAATTTGATGCTTAACACTCAGCCAGTTCATATCGGCGAGCATCTCTCATGTGGGTGCGTCGTGACGCTTATTCAGTATAAATCGCATTGCTCTGTTTTGCATTTTTTGTAACTTGTCGATTTGTGTATCGCTTGCCATGAAAAAGATCGTTGGACAATGTATGAAGTGTGGTTCTATTATGGACCTATACACTAGTGTTTTATATCTTCTTCCTAGGTACTTACATGATCTTTTCATGAGACCAATTTTTTTAGCAATTTTATTTACTGCATAGTCAACATGCTCATCGAATTTTAACTTATTATCAATGTATATACCTAGGTATTTAATGATTTTTACCTCCTCTAGCTTTTCATCTCTGAGTTTTAAGCTATAGGTGAATGAGTTCGCATTAGCCACCCTTGATAAGACCATGAACTGTGTCGTTTTCACATTCACTTCAAGTTTGTTTAAACATAACCATTTATATAAAGAGTCAAAATCTTCCTGCATCTTAGATATGGCATTTGGTAAATTTCTGTGACTGATGGTTAGAAGCGTATCATCCGCGAACAGTTTTATTTTACAGTATTGCAGTACCGTATTTATGTCATTAATGTAAATGTTAAAAAGTATTGGAGCAAGAACCGATCCTTGAGGCAGACCGATATTTACTGCAACCGTTTTTGACATTTTTGACTCAATCACTGTTTGTTGCTTACGGTCTGAGAGAAAACTTCGACACCAAGCCAGCTCAATGTTCTCTATACCAATAGCTTACCTTTACAGCCGTCTCTAAGATTTTTTCCATATTGGGAAGGGTGTTAATTGGCCTAAACTCCTCAGCTTTTATCGCATTTTTTACTTTTTTCACTGGAACTATTGTCGAAGTTTTCCATTCGTTTGGTACAGTTCCAGATTACAGACTCTTATTTGTTAATAACGCGTAAAAATGGCCCATCAATTCAACTGTGTCTTTAATGACACCCTTCGATAGTAAGTTATTTCCACCAATTTTTCTCTTAAATTTCTTAACAATTTGGATGATATCTTCCATACTAACTTCTTCAAATTTTAATGTCGCTTGAGATTTTGCCGGCTGGATTGAGTCATCACCAATGTCTTGTATATTACTGTTAATCTCAATAATACTGTCCACAAAGAGTTTGTTTAAATGCTCTGCGATTTCCCAGTTGCTATCGTATAGCGTGCCACTTATTAGCACTTCTTTGATTTTTTCTTTGTTGGCTGCATTATTGACTACATTTTTTANTAATGACACCCTTCGATAGTAAGTTATTTCCACCAATTTTTCTCTTAAATTTCTTAACAATTTGGATGATATCTTCCATACTAACTTCTTCAAAGTTTAATGTCGCTTGAGATTTTGCCGGCTGGATTGAGTCATCACCAATGTCTTGTATATTACTGTTAATCTCAATAATACTGTCCACAAAGAGTTTGTTTAAATGCTCTGCGATTTCCCAGTTGCTATCGTATAGCGTGCCACTTATTAGCACTTCTTTGATTTTTTCTTTGTTGTCTGCATTATTGACTACATTTTTTAAGTACTTCCACATTAATCGACTGTTCCCTCTATTTTCTTCAACTTTTTGTTCTAGATGCTGTATCTTTTTATCTTTAATCAGTTTCTTATAATTTTTTTTTGCCACGTTGTATTCTGCCCAGTCTCCTGTCAAAGTGGCCCTTTGATGTAACTTAAACTTAATTTTATTGGTTTCTACTAACTCTCTATCATACCATTTATTTCTTAATTTGATACGATTTTCTTTCCTATAGGTTAACTGATTCATGATCGACATCATGCTTTGGTTAATATACTCCAGCATACCCTCAGTATCCAAACTATGCAAG
>NW_016161131.1:14218-15312 GCF_001687245.7 Rhagoletis zephyria
CAGTTCACCCTCCGTGACATTCGAAATTAGGCACAGTCTCTTAAATTCATCCACAACGTCGCTATCGCGCTGGCTTGATGGCCCCTTGGCGCCCCTTGCTGGATTACGGGCCCAGATGCCCTCCACTTCGCGTTCTCTCGAGCTCTCTGCTACACGCTCTCGTGCACCTCTTGGCGGATTACGGGCCCTACTTGCCTCCACCTCATGCCCCTTAGCGCTGCTGCTCGCCTGCCGTGCCGCATCTTCACTTACAGCGTCGGTCCTCCTGCCACGCCCATGCTGAACACACATCGTAGGCCCACTGCCATTCTGTTTGGGCCCTACGACTACTTCGCGCTTCTTAGAATTCAACGCGTTCACGCCAAATTGTCCCTTTACATGCACAACTTTTCTTCTAAACTGCGCCTCGTCCTTTGTCACTACCAAATCGACCTGTTGCAATATATCGTTACCCAACACCGCTGCGTACTGTAGGTCGCGCTCTCTGGCGACGTGGAATGTNCCTCGTCCTTTGTCACTACCAAATCGACCTGTTGCAATATATCGTTACCCAACACCGCTGCGTACTGTAGGTCGCGTTCTCTGGCGACGTGGAATGTTGGTGCAAACGTCGCCTCATCTATGGTCACCTCTGTGGTAAAACAACCGATCGTAGTTAACTGGCTAGTGCCTATACCGTACAATCTATTCGCTTCCTTTCGTAGCTCGACATCTAACTGAAGCCTCATCAGCGTATCGTAACGCATCAAGCTTAAGTCGGAGCCGGTGTCTACCAATGCCGACACTATCGACCCATTCATTAAAAGGTCCTTAAAAATCAACCCGCTCTTTTTCCTATCGATACCGCATTCGTTTCGCATTGTGTTAATGTTTCTTCCTTCAGGCTTCCAGTTCCTCGACCCGTTTTTGCATTCTGCGGCCCGATGCCCGGACTGACCGCAACTAAAACATTTCGAACGCTTTGGGCAATTTCTAGCGAAATGCCCCGGGTTACTACACAAAAAATATTTTTTCGCCTCGTCGTGCTGTCGCTTTGATGTGTCTAGGTTGTGACTTGATGGTCTAAGTTGTGTTGAACTTGGGAACTGTGGCTT
>NW_016161131.1:16795-18007 GCF_001687245.7 Rhagoletis zephyria
AAGTCAACAATCAACCCAACATCACCAGGAGGAAGCGCAGTACTACTGGGAGACTCAACGAGGGACATATAAAAGAGGGAAAAAGGGAACAAGCATCTGGATATTAAATGCACCCACATTACTAGACCCATAATTAAACCCATATACCCCCTACCGCCAATGTGAGTTGTATCGAACCATTAAATTGAGATTGCATATATAAAAAAAATTCGATATTTTGCTGGAATTTGGAAATATATATATATACAAATACATATTTACATACATAAATATACATATCGGTAAAAACTTTACGGTTCCCAAAACGGTTTGAACAAAAAAATATAAAAATTCGTATGTATATTAGAGTGGTCCAAAGAAATAAAGTCGGGGTTTTAATGCCGGCACACCCTAGAATTGATCTATATCGAAAAAATATACCCCTATTTTTTATTTTGAAATCAAAAAATATTTAGGGAGTGCTCAAAGCGCTCAAAGTTTTCCATGTATTTTATATGTTGAAAAAATAATTTTTCGTAGAAATGGTATAAAACTCTTGAAAATCAATATTTTTCGTTCGGAAAACTGTGGTTCTCTTCAGGAGACTTCCAGTATTAATATCCAATTGTTTATTTAACCATTTTTCATGATTAAAGATTTTTTATTGGTCCCCCCATTGCATTTTCTAAGGGCTTTGGAGGACCTATAAAATATAGTTACCATGAAAAAATTGTTAAAGAAACAATTGAGTATTATTACTGGGAATCTCCTAAAGATAAGTAAAGTTTTCCGATCGAAAAATATTGATTTTCACGAATTCTACCCTATTTCTACGAAAAGATGTTTTTTCTCCATATAAAATACATGGAAAACTTTGAGCGCTTTGAGCACTACGTAAATTATTTTTTATTTCAAAATAAAAAATATGGGTATATTCTTTTCGGTATATAACAATCCTAGGGGGTGGCGGCATTAAAAATCCGACCTTATTTTTTTTGTACATACATTTTTGGACCACTTTAATGTACATACATATATACGCATGAAAAAATAACTTTAAATTTCTGCTTAAGCTTATTTTTCGTGTTTAGTAACACACCAAAGCCCAAAACATAAAAAATTCAAGTATCTACTTGCAATAATTGCCCGGCAATACCCCTTCTGCTTGTACTCATATCAAGCAAAAGCAGGATTGCACACAAAATAAGCAGCAGAAAACAGAAGTCAGAACAA
>NW_016161131.1:23134-39459 GCF_001687245.7 Rhagoletis zephyria
AGGAAAACAAAAGATTTCTCAGGCGCAAGATTCATGTCTGATAGTGACAGTTTGGTAAGATACTGCACTAAATTCTCCTCAGCCCCAATAGAAGACAATTCTGAATCGGTTCTGGAAATAAAAAACCACAACCTTGACAACTTCTGGGCGCGCCTTCAAGCGGCATATGACACAATTATAGAAACGGATGATTCCGATTTACCCGAGAATTTCAAAGCTTCGGCTGCCGCCAAATATGAAAACTGCCTTGACCAATATGAAGAGACAAAAGCTATGATCTCCGATCAGCTTAAGTTATTAAACCCAGTTAGCGCACCTACTCCACCCCCGAGAGTAGAAGTAAGCCAAATTCAAGAGCAAAGCTCCGNCAGCCGTATACATAAATCACCCAAAATTGTCACAAGTACAAAAACTGTACCACCTCAGGTACAAGACTAAAGGTCAAGCCGGCAGTATAGTGAAACAATTCGCATTAAATGACGGTAGTTTTTTAGCCACGTTGTATTCTGCCCAGTCTCCTGTCAAAGTGGCCCTTTCATGTAACTTAAACTTAATTTTATTGGTTTCTACTAACTCTTTATCATACCACTTATGTCTTAATTTGATACGATTTTCTTTCCTATAGGTTAACTGATTCATGATCGACATCATGCTTTGGTTAATATACTCCAGCATACCCTCAGTATCCAAACTATGCAAGGTCACAAAGTTGCATTGTCTCAAGAGATGTAATAAGTTATCGGGGCTATACCTATCCCAAGATGTTACTTCTGACAGTTTTGAAATTGACTCAGGCTTATTTACATTACATCGAAACAGTATAGCTTCATGATCCGATATTCTTTGTTGTTCCCACTTTTCACATGATCCTCTCTGCTATTAGTATACAACAAGTCAATGAGTGTTTTGGAATACTCGGTAACCCGCGTATTAAAATTGATTTGTTGTTTTATAGTTAGGTGAGCGAAGATCTCATTGAGTTTCCTACTATAGCTTGATATTACGTTAAGGTTTATATTGAAATCCCCGATTATGATAGTATCTACCATATTATCACATGTTTTAGATAGGATGGCCTCCATATAGGTCAGGAAATCTGCATCACTTGTACTAGGTGAGTGATAAACCACACCGATTTGACACCTCTTTACCCAATTTTTTAATTGTATGACTATGCACCATATATTTTTATTGACGGATCGATTTATTTTTATTTTGAAATCAATTGTGTCTCGCAAGATTATAATTACACCGCCTGTGTGTCTACTGTGCGAATCACACTTTATTACGTGGTACGTTGGAAACTTTATTTCTGAATCATTAATTTCATCTGTTATACACGTTTCGGAGCATAAGACTAAGTCAGGATCAACTACCTCAATAAGTCTTTCGAGCTCAGCTTTATTAGCTAGTATACTACTAATATTAAGATAGACGCATTTCAAATTACTATGGTGCTGTTTTGCTAGAATTTGATTGCTAACATCCTACTTTTTGTTTTTCAAACTTTAATCTTCTTATATAGACTGGGCACTCCCTACTAAATACACTATGCTCTGTGTTTAATTGTAACCCTAAATCTTTGTTAGCATCGCAGCAATTGCCACACACTGGGTTAATTCTATGATTGAAACCTAAGCACTTATAACATCTTTTCACTATCTGTCCGTCATAAACTGGGCAGCGGTCCCATCCAATATTCAATCTCTTAGATTCTAGGACCTCCACAAAGACTTTATGCTCTACCTCGATTAATGCATTAAATGATGTTGAAGTCACGTTATTTCTTTTTGGCTTAAATACTTTTAAGCATTTTAAGTTTGCCTCAGCCAAGTACATATTCTGTGATTTTATTTTGCTTATGACCTCTGTTTCAGTGTATTCAGCGTTTATACGGGTTATCAGTATTTTTGGCCTGTTCATGTTAGGTTCAGAGATCTCATATTGACCCTTATTAAGATTATTAGCTAGAGTAGATTTAATTTTCTCTTTCTCAGTAACACTGTTGGCATTTATTACAACCGCCCCATTCTGCTTATTAGACACTTTGTCAATTTTCATATTAGTGGCATCGATTTTATTAAGATCCACCCTAGTTTTCTCAGCCGCTTGCTTATTTTTTGGCTTAATTATTATTGGAGGTACACCTTTTACTGCATTAGCATACGATACACCCACACTACGCTGTAAGTTCTCTTTACTCTGACATGCAGCTTTCTTAACTTCCGCAATAATAGCTCTGATCCAGTACTCCATGAACTTACAGGATTTTACACGAACTTGCAGGAAGTTACAGGAAAAATGTTCCCGTACTCCAAAATCCTCCAAAATCCTGTAAATGAGAGCGACTTTTGGAGAGTTTTGTAGAGAATGAAGTTGCAAGATTTTACCCGAACTTTTTCTTCTGGTAAATCATGAAAAGTGTCAAGCAATCACTGGTTGACGTTTTTACAGGAAAAATGGGTTTTTCCCGTACTTTTTGTTGTTACTCACTTTTTGCTCTCACTTCAGAGAGTAATTTTGCTGTTTGACACTTTTACAGGATTTTTCACGAAAAGTATTGGATCAGAGCTAATGTCATCTTTTTGCTTGCATATCTCAGTAGTTGATGCATCTACTCTTGATATTTGATCTTTGTTGGTCTTGCACAGACGTTCGAAATTTTTCCACTCGATGCATAAATAGTCGATGTATCGATGCATCGATTTATCGATGTTTTTTCCAAACTGACATCTGTAGTACATTTAACCATCATTCCAGTTTTTAATTGTAGAAAAAAGAGAAGTAACTTTGACCGAATAATTGAAATGGCTCCAAAAAGTTCCGTTAGAAACATAATTGGCTCAGTTGCCGTAATTTATTTCTAACTTTGTAAATAACATATTTCGTTGTAAAACATTATCTGAAAAACCCATGTAAATCGATGCATCGATGTATGCCCTTCGATGCATCGAAAAATATCGATGTATATTTCGATGCATCGAATCAAATAAAAACATCGATGTATTTTTGACACTGACATCCCTAGAGGATGATAGCAAGGCCAACTTATATAAGGTAGTGTTACAGGAGCAGTTGAATTTCTCGCTCGATATTTCTTAAAGAAAGTCATAAACGTAGCGACCGTTGGTTCAACTTGGTGTTGTTTTGCCCTAGATTGCACCGTTTGTGGGCCTGTTGAATCAATTTATGTCTTGGTTGTATGAAATATCAAAAAATTTGGATTTTCTGGCAAGTTGTACAACTTATCGCTACATTAATGGCCATGTTGTACAAACTTATTTAATTTGCGTTTATTTTGTACACTAAATAGCCGAAAATGGATAACTCAGCCGAAATAGGTACGTACTTTCGTTGAATTTTATAAATGTAAGCCGAAACTATGAAATTGTAAAAATGAGATTTTACAATGAGACTGCTCGCAAAATTGCAATGTTTGTGGGCAAAACGTCCAACTTGATTGCGGATTGATTTGAACCAACGTTTTCGGCTTGCATTATGGCAGAAGGATGTGTTTGTTGTAATTCATTCCGTCATTTACTACCATTATGCGTAGGCCAATTCATGAAATCATTTCATGCGTTTGAGTAGAAACTGAATGAATGAACACCATTTCATGATTTCAATTAACGCGAAATAGAGTTTATGCACTTAGTTTTTACTCAGATCGATGAAATGACTTCGTGAATTGGACTACTCATACATTTGATACTTATGCTTTTAATTTATAAGGTAATTTTATGTTTTTATACTCTTGCTACCACATGAATATATGAATTCGTGATAAGAATATTCATATACATACAATATTGGAAGATAGAAAGCGGTAAGGAATTTGTCTTCTTTCAACTTAAATAAATGCATTTTGCAAACAAAAGTGCGTACGTTACTTAGTGCCTTGGTAATGGCGAATTCGTAAGGATCTATTGATTGCATTATAAACATTTTCATGTATTTGTTAAACAACCAATTATTTCCATTACAACCCGGTCGTATGGATGCTAGAAGCGTGAATTCATATAAGGCGGTGTTACCGGAAAATGAATAAATAAATTATATGTATATCAGAAAATTAATAAGATGAAATGAAATTATTGTTTGATTTCTAACTAAATCTATGTATGTAACTTAATCGCCTAATGGTTTGCCGAACCGTAAACAAATGAGTAGTCCACTTGCAAACAGCGTTATGTGATTTTATAATAGAAAGCCATACATTTGAAAAAACGACTACGACAACAAGTATCATTTAAATTGAATCTTTTCCATTATTACCTGAAAATTTGGATAAATAAGAGCCTTTTAAAATTGTAACATAACATAACATGACATAAGATAACATTAACAGTCTATACGATCTAAGGCAGTTTTCTAAGTTCATCAGAAGATGTATAGTTTTGAAAGTTTATAAATAAGTGTGATAGCGACTTTTGGAAGAAGAGTTAACTCTTGATGCTATTTTTTTCAGAATATAAAAAAGATTTTGCACTGTGTTGTTAGTGGACATGAAACTACTATAAATACTGGTACGTAATCCTCCAAAAACTAAAAATCGAAAAAATTTTACATAGCGCACTTTGCAAGTGGACTACTGATATGTTTACACATCCAATTTCGTGAGTAGGTACCTGGTACACACACCTTTTTTTAAGAAGTTTCACTTCTATCATGTGTACGGGGTTACCTTTTTCTGAGTGAACTTTGTGCAAAAACTATAAAAATTAATTCTGCAATGTTTCACCAAAATTTCAAACTTTTTAATTAGAATCTTTTGAAAAAAATTTGGTTTGCAGTTTTGTAACTCATTAAAGTTGAGTATAATAAAGAGCGAGTGGAAAGGCTGCTGATTTGCTTCTCTTTCAAAAAAAAAAGATCGACATACATACTTTAAATGAAAAAATGCGTAACACCGTCAACAAAAAAAAAGTTGCCAAAAATTAGTGGTAAGCTTTACCGACTTAAAATTGCACTTTATTATACTAAAATTTAACGAAATTTTTTAACAAATTTCACGGGGTAAAAATCTCGAGAAAATTATCCTACAAATTTTTGATGGTACTATAAGGATACTGTTTCAGGGAAAACAGTGTGGGAAAAATTTTCAAAATTATTTTTTGTCCCGTATTCGGCTTACTTGTTACTGAGCTGATTATTATTTCGTCTTTAAGGGATATTTTCCGAAAATCATTTAGTTCAGCGTCTACTAAACTTAACCTGTATCCACTAAAGCAATGTACTTTTTTATCAATGTTTATTTCTATTCTCGGTAGCCCGCCCGAGGTTTCTTTAAAAAAAAGTGCGTTTTTTACTTCTTTATATTCTTCAGATTCTCTGTTGCTTTGCCTAGGCGATTGCAAGCGATTTTGGCTGCTACTGCTGCTAGGGTGCCCTGCTACTCAAGGTCTATCTTGATCAGTTTCTACATTATCTACCTACATGGGTTCTCCTTTATCTAGCCTCAATTGGTTAGAATTATTATTTTTTCTCCCTTGACCTAAGTAATTGTCCCTATAGTTTTGGTTCCTTTGACCCGAATTATTGTCCCTGTTTCCTTTATTTACATAATTCTGTTTGGAAAAGTACTGGTAATTTTGTTTACGTAGTTTTAGCGCCTTCTTAATTTCCCGCCAGTTGTCGGGGTGTGGTAAATTTATAATTAAAGCCTTTGCTTCCCCTTGTATGGTTCGATAATAAACTGCCCTTGTAGCTTCTGTTCTAGTGTCCTCATTTCTGATGTTTGATAATAAATATTCCACACTACTCATAAATGAGTTTATTGTTACGTCTCCTCTTCCAGTAAACGTTGGTAAATTTTGAATATTTTTTATGATTCTTTGTAGGTTGTTGTCGTTCATGGGTTATCTTTGTTGTAATTCGATGTACGCTTGTCTCAGTTGCTCCAACTGCTGCTCCCTCCGATTCGGCTCCTCAATAAGCTCAACGTTCGGTATTTGAATCTGCTCCTGTGACATCTTTCTTCTTTCGTCGATCACTCGCTGCCTGATTGATTTAATTTTGCTCCCTTTCCTCGTTCACTTCACGTTTAATATTGTTCTAGTGAATAAACGACTTTTTAATTATAAGGTCGCTTTTCACTGCAAAAACGTTTCTTTTTTTTATATATTTTATTTATATTATATCCGGGAGGGTCTTGTCAACTCCTGAGTTGGCTACAGATTCGCAGGATTATTTTTGGGAATTATCAGTAATTTAACCGTATTTCCGTACCACTATCCTAACCACACTTGCTGGGCAGGATAACCGACTGCGCCAGTTTCACTTTGGGTCGTGGCGAACAGGTTTTTAAAAAAAGGCAAAAAGCTACAATTTTGATTACAGCGAAGTGACGCTGAATATGCACAAAACCAGACTGATTTGTTTAATTTCTTCAACTTGAAACGAAACTTATTCTATTTACAATAATTGATTTTTCACTACTTTCGGCTTGTGAATTTAATTAAACTGCTTAACAATCATTTTATTGTTCAATTCGATAATTCCTGGAAATTTGTTGTCTTTTTAATTTTCAATTACTCTTTTTGTGTACAATTTTACCAACAGGCCGGAAGTGGTTTTATGTTACTACTTAGTTTATTTGCTTTAAAAATTCCTCATATTTGTCAGTTGCACCGTCAGGTGTTTTTGCATAATTATTTACATATGTAACTCGCGTGCCTATGAAATGGCCACCATTGGTCTAAAAGCCTGATTATGGCAACTTAACTTAACCTAACGGAATGTAGAACTTAGAGAATCAAAATGAAACAGATTTCGACGTGGCATTAAGTTGCGTTAAATTTTGGATGTTCAATTATAAGCAGCACCCATTTAACAGAATTTTTAAGAGAGCCGTAAGTTACGTTAAGTTGCCATAATCAGACCATAAAGCAGTGGTCAGCGAACCATAGCTCAGTGCGCTCTCTGATCACATGTGTGTTTCACACGTATACGAACAGCGGCAGCTGAGCAGTGCATTTAACACTCACAGCAGAGTGTCCAGATTTGGCAATTTAGCGCCAATTTGGAGATTTTTTTTGAATATTTGGGCGTAAAAATTAGGAAATCGCCATTGGCGATTTTTCCCCTTCAAATAAATTTGTTCCAATTATAAAAATATACAAAACTTAGTTTTCCACGATAATTGTACAGAAGAGGCTAATGAACTGCGTGATAAACTTGACTTAAGAAACATTTTAAAAGACTGTCAACAATTTTTAATCACCCTAATCGAAGAGATTTCGAAACGATTACCTAGTCTATTAAATACTTTTAAAAAAGCTTTGATTTTGTCACCAGAAAAGTGTTTGAATCACAAGAGGGCGAGTTTCAGGGATCTGCCAATTCACTATTTGACTTTGAAGGAAAGAAAAGCAGCAGAAACTGAATATTTAAATCTTTTAACTTTCCCATGGAATAACTTTTTGGACTGTACCATTCCGTCCGACTCTGAGAAATTTTGGATAATTGCTTACGGAGTGAAAATCGCAACTGGCAATAAAATGTTTGGAAATATAAGTAAAGTAGCCTTCATATTATTACACTGTGGAGCAAATTCAGGTTAGCAAAAGTTAGGTCGATTCTGAGAGTGAGGGGTGAGGCTAAATTAGAAGACCCGTATCGCGGCGTTTGTTTATGTTAGTTCGAATTTTTTTTTATCGACCTTCGAACTTTGCAGTCAAATGCCGATTTTCAGCATATTGTTTATATGGTTTTTTGGCTATAACTCGTCGACTAATTGATATCTTTCCAATCTGTTAAAGCCAAATTATTGCTATAGACCTGTGCAACAATTAAAATTTTTATAAAAATTGATTTAGAATATTTTTGTAGTGCTTATGAAGCAAAATGTTGGAAATTTTTTTTTCATGCTTTTTGAACATATTTTCCACAAAACTTAGTCTTTTTTGCTTTCTGTTTGATCTATAATATGCTTCTCAGTTTCTTCAATAAATTTCATTTGAAAACAAAAAACAATCATAATACAAAACTTGCGTTTTCTAGCTTAATATTAATTTACTTCTCATTTCTTATGTATCAATTTATTCAGTGTTGGTTTTGAAGAAACATTGAAAAAGAAAATATTAAAAATTGGAAAAAAATATAATTTTGAAATGTTAGCTTTGAAAAGTTTTAAGTAAAAAAATTAAATTAATTAAATTAATGATTTGGCCAGTTGCCGTTTAGCAGGCGGCTGTGGATCAACATCACTGCTCTCTCTAATATCTTGGTCGTCGTCATCATCATCAGAAAGGTCAATAATTTCGTCCAACAGATATTCTTTAATTTCATCTTTGTCTTCCCCTTCTTCCTCGTCTTCCTCTTCTTCAAAGGTGTTTTTATACCACCAACAAATTTCAGCGAGTATTGCATCTGGAGATTTCTTTCCTCTGTACCTGAAACGAAAATAGTTTTCAATCGTTAACATGTTTAAATTGTGCACTCTGACAAAGATATTAGAAAAATCTAGGAATTCAAAATATGCACACTCTATAGTTACCTTATTTCAAATGGAAGCGCAGTTTGGTGATAACGTTCGCCTTGCTCATCAGATTCAGTTGGCAACTGTTGAGCGAGTTGATCAAGATGCTGATGCAAGAGATGATTTTTGTACGACATATTAACCCCAATTTCATCGAAAGCTGCCAACATGTTTGCAACAGATTGCCTGTAGTTGTCTTTGCGTTCTTTACCCAAAAGACCTTTAATGACTGCTTTCAATACGAGCCATGCATTTAAGTCTCGGTCTGTCAGAACTTGGTCAAAATCTTGACGACTCATTAGTTTCCGTATGTCGGGACCATTAACAACCCCTTCCTGAATTTTGGCGTTACTTAGTCTTGGGAAAATGTCTTTTAAACGGTTGAATACTGCTGGTCCTTTTGCGATACATTTCAAAAAATTCAAAAAAGACAACTACAGGCAATCTGTTGCAAACATGTTGGCAGCTTTCGATGAAATTGGGGTTAATATGTCGTACAAAATTCATCTCCTGCATTGCGTGGCGTTTATAACTTTTCCAGCAAAGCGCCAGACGCAAAAGGTATGCCACAATGAACGCCAAGAAAACAATTTTGTACTGCTTTTTTACTCGTCAAAATTGCTATGGATTTTATATATTTTACTTTAATAATATCAGCAATGTAATCAAGTTTTATGTTTCTACATGAAAACTCGAATTTGGACGAAACAAAATAAATATTAAACCGGCTGATTGTCAAAGGGCGCAAAAAGATGGGAGTTGGCCATCTTTTCGCTTTGCACTGCAGGTTCAACGATCTACATATGTGGCATGCTTTGTGCTTATCTGTAAAAGCGAATCTGTTACGTAAAACGAAGCAAAAGTTTTATGTGGCATCAGCTTAAGAGTGTTGAGCTTGCGCTTGGCGGCTTGTTTTTTTCCTAAACAGTATGTGTTGTTGGCCGCTGTAGCCAGAGGGTTACATACAACTTTCTACAAGGAACGCGATGAATTGCTCAATGAAATGTGAAATGCCTTAACTGGGCAGTTGGTAAATCACCTGAAATCTTTGTCAGATTATTTTCGGATGGTAGTAGTAATAACGGTTTGGTACAAAATCCATTTACGATGCCTTCATAGATCTTCAGAGTACTTCGACATTGAAACACACATTTGAATCTGTGTCTCTGAATGAGTTTTGGGTTAATGTTAATCCCGCGGACAGACATCTGGTATTTCATCGTAGCGTTTCCAAAATCCCATATGTCTGTCACCAAATATTATAGTATTCTTCAAAATACTACGTGAGCAACTTTGTATTTTTTGTAGAAAGGATACAAATTTCCGAAGGTTGTAATTTTGTGGTATTCTCATTGTGAATGGTCATTTTGCACTGAACATACCCAAAAATGGCAGATGTCAGCTGCTCATTTATCAAAAAAATCATTGAAATTTTCGTACGATTGAAGCCAAAAGATTATACCGCAAATTTTGATGTAATATATAAGCAAATTTTGCAATATTTTTGCATTATTATGTTTATGTGTTGTTCTTCAGAAACTTATGATTTGACACTGAAGTTAATCTCTGTCACTATGGTGGTATTTTGAATACCGCAATAAATTTACCAGAATGCCAGTAGGCGGATTCTGGAAATCGCTATCGCCAAAACTCTAAAAATCTCCAAAATGCTAAAGCCAAAAAATTACCCGAAAGTTAGGCGATTCTGTGTTTCGAGTTGCCAAAAATCTCCAAGAGATTTTGTAATACATTTATCCGCCAGGGGCGTCGCTCTTGCAGCTTGTGAGAAATGACAAGTTTTGTTTTGATTTGTGGTGAATGCATTGTGCATTTTACATAAACAAGAGATAATATAATGGCCCGTAGTTATAGTCGAAAGTTAAAACCTCTTCTAGTTAAAATTAATCTTTAAGTTTAGAGCAGGCTTTAAGTTTTAGTCAGTTATAGACATGTTAGAGGCAGGTTTTTGCTAAATTGACACAAAACGGGGCCATTAATATAAAATGAAAAAAGTAACCAATCGGCATTAGAAAAACTTTGTTATTTTAGCAAGTTCACCCTGTGTCAACTGACTTTTATAAATAATTTTGAAAATGGCGCAGCAAACTGTAAATAAATAACAAATTTTTGTAAAATATAACTTATTAACGTAAATAATTTAATTTTTATAGGAAGTGAAAAGAATTCGTGTAGTTAATTGGACTGCTGCTGAAAAGACTTGCTCGCGGTCTTCCTCTTTCATTTGAAAAGGATCTTGGCGTTCCTTGTAAGTTTTCTTATTTCTGGTTACGATTGTATCATCCAAAATCGCAAAATCTCGAAATATCCTTTAATTGGGAAGCATATTCTTCAAATTAAGACCACTTTTGTATTTTCTCCGCAAATTTTGACAGGAAAACGTCTACTTAGAGTACGCTTTTAAGATTTTAAAACCTCGTCAACCTCATTTTAAATTTAAAACGCCGTTTTAAAGTTAAAAGGTCTTTTAAGTTGACTATGACAGTGTTAAAAGAGTGTTTATCTTAAGATACAGTTTTGAATGTTAAAACCTGCCTCTAACTTGTCTGTAATAAATGTAATAAATTAAAAAGTATAAAGTTTATCGTGTGAAGCTAATAGCTGTGAAGTAATTTCGCTAGAACGTGAGTATTAGTACTTCGAAAAGCACTATCTCAGGCAGGCATTACTGTCACTGTCTTTTAAAGAAACATGCTCATATAAACAAGTTTTAATACATTTGTACATAAATGTTGTTTAGAAAAAAATGAGTGCATTGCAAAGGTACTTGCATCGTGTGGCAGTGTATTCCCAAAGATTTTTGAGAAACAGTTTGCGAATCAAACGAAAATCGTAGCGGGAAAGCACGGATCCGTTCAGTATTTCTGAGGAGCGGTTTATTGAAATCTTTCGACTACCAAAAGATATATGTCGAAGCGTTTACGCAGAAATTTGCCCTTACATGCGGCAAAATGCATCAAGAGGGCGTTCAAGAATGTTAAGATTCCTTGTAGCATTGCGAATTTTTGCCCAAGGTATGTATACATACTATGTAGTTATTTATGTATGCATATGCACATTATTCATCTTCCGCATAAAACAATTGTTTACGCCGAAATTATTTAATATTTGTAGGAAGCTATCAACGTTAAGTTTGCCAAGACTTCTTGCTCAATGTGTCCCAAAGCAGCGTTTGCAGGTGCATCAGGGAAATTGCAAGCATAATGGACAGACATTTATTAACCCAATATATAAAGTTCCCATCGACAATTGACGAAAAGCAGCTTATAAAGGAAAAGTGAGTTAAAAGAGGAATACTGTTTAGGGCATATGTACATATGAATGTGTGTATGCATGTACTTATGTTTTGTTTCCATAGATTTTATGAAAAATTCAGATTCCCAGGAGTATTAGGAGCGATTGACGGCACGCACATAAAAATAAAGGCACCATCGGAGGACATCGAACATCGAGGGCATTCAATAAATGAGCAAGTCGTGCGTTCAATAAACCTACATACATATATATGCATATATACTTGTACGCTCGCGGACGTATGTAGATGCTATAGCACTATTGAAATTTTCAAATCATTTATTGCTTGGATATATACATATCGTCACCCTTATGCTGGAAGTATTAATGTGCAAATTTATCAGTTTTGAGTTATTGGGTTGACTTGATTAACCTTTGGATGTTCTATGTTATACCAAAACCAAGAATACCAGGCGTGACCGGAAACCTTATATTTTTCATTTTTACACATTCATGTTTCTGGCATACGGGCGAGGATATGTACTTGTCTTCTTGTGTCCGCGATCGTGGTAGACTGAGAAATTTTAATTGTCATTATGTTGTTATAAACATGCAGTTATTTCGTTATATTTAAAAAGTATTCTTTAACATTTGTACTTTAATTAAACAAATTTGATTGAATTTCCAACCAAAAAGTGTCAATATCAACCCACTGCCATAGAAAATTGCGTTAAGGTGGAGCGAAATCCTCCTAACGCTAGGGAATTTTTCAGTCGTTCAACAGTGATATAACTATAGAGTTTTAAGTTTCTAAGGGCCATTTTCTGAAGTAACCTTTAACTTTAAAGCTCACTTTATATTTAAAGGTTGGATTAAAAATAAAGCTATGTCTAAAGTTAAGCATTTCTATTATCGGTTTTTAACGTATGTTTGTTTCTTGGTTGTAAACCAATTGAAAACCAAAAATAAAATGCTTTACTTCAGACACAACCATAAATTTTAATGCAACCTTTAAATATAAAGTGAGCTTTAAACTTACAGGTTACTTAAGAAAACGGCCCAAGAACATTTCTAAATAAATCGTATAATACTTTGGTGAAAATTTGTGGAATTTTGCTATTTTTTACTATGCGTGAATATGTGGAATTACACTAGGCGACAAGTGAAAGTGTGCATCTTGTTCTAATATCTTCTTCTTCTTTATTGGCGCTGTAACCGCCTAACCGATTTTGGCCGAGTCCAAAACAGCACGCCAGTCATTTCTCTTCTGTGCTAACTGACGCCAATTGGAAATGCCAAGTGAAGCCAAGTCCTTCTTCCCCTAATCTTTCCAACGCAGAGGAGGCCTTCCTATTCCTCTGTTACCAGCATCGCGGCCCGCGTTGAATATTTTGAGAGCAGTAGCGTTTCTGTCCATTCGAACGACATGGCCAAGCCAGCGGAGCCGCTGAATATTAATTCGCTGCACTATGTCTATATCGTTGTAAAGCTCATACAGCTCATCGTTGAATCGTCTGCGATATTCGCCATCACCATGCGCGTAATGGTCCGTAAATCTTTCACAGAATTTTTCTCTCGAAAACTCCAAGAGCCGCCTCATCAGATGCTTTCATTGTCCATGCCTCTGCCCCATACACCAGCACAGGCATTATGAGTGACTCACGATTGAGAGAAATAGAGATTGCGCCAATCGCGGTACCGCTAATCCGCTCTTTGTAATTTTGACAGAATGAGCTGTGTGCGTGACGTCATCTTGGTGCAATTGTTGAATGTGAGCATACGAAATAACCAAATAACAATTTTAATATTTTTGCGTTAATATTTCTGCGTGGTTTTAAACAATTATTGAGACATTAAAAAGCAAAATGAAGTGTGCAGTGGCAAAGTGTAATAGTGCAAACAAAAGGAAAGCGTGCGATATAAGTTTTTTTTCGTTTCCTACGGACGCAAACCTGGGGAAAAAGTGGAAGCAGTTCTGCCGGGGAGGGCATGCATTAAACACCAAATCGAGCTTTGTGCTATGTGTGTGAGCTATGAGCTTCTACATGGAACTATGTTGGCCTTTCCTTGGTGAATTGTAGTAGGTATATTTCCATGGTGAATGTAGACAGTTGCTGGTTTAGTTTGCTGGCAACGGCTTACATACAAAAGCAGTTTCTACAGGAAATAGATACATGAACTTCACTACCTACTTATTTTTGTTAGTACCTGACTTTTTTAGTGCTGGTATGAGGTAATGCACCAGTGGCTAAGGTCGCCAGTCGCTAATTCAAGCGGCATCTTACCGCGCTGTGACGTACCTAATACAATACAGTGCCCAAATTATTATACATTTAAAGGTTCAACTTAAATTATGTTTTACTGACATAGAATATTTGCTTCCAAAAAAGCCACACTCATGCATCCTCTCGAAAATGGTACAAAAGTCATAAAATAAAAGCTGTGGAGTCAACAGCTGTGGAGTTTATGGTGGTTGGCTACCGTCCACAAATATAAATATGCACTCTGCTTGGCTTTTTAAAATGGCAAGTCCAAAAATTCACTTGCTGCACACCTTCCTTTTTGTCTACATGAAATTGCAAACACTGTTAATACATACATTTTTTCATGTCCTAAAAATCGTACTTATCTAAAGGGCTACATGTCCAAAATTATTGCTACGTGTTCCTAATTAATCAATCTTTGTATATTTATTGATTCCTGCAAAATTGGGCCATGTAATATTAAAATTAACACATTTTTCTGCATTGTTTACATATTTTTATATGCGTTTTGGCATTTCTCTCTCGCAAATGCACCAAGATGACGTCACGCAAAAATTACGCTCAAAAATCCTCTCTCATTGGCGCAATCATGTATTCTATCATTCGTGTGAGTGACTTATAGGGTGTGATCTTTGTACGACGAGAGAGGACTTTACTTCTGAATTGCCTACTCAGCCCAAAGTAGCACTTGTTGGCAAGAGTGATTCTCCGTTGGATTTCAAGGCTGACATTATTATTGGTGTTAATGCTGGTTCCCAAATAAACGAAGTCGTCTACTTTTTCAAACTTGTAACTGTCAACAGTGACGTGGGTGCCAAGACGCGTATGCTCTGACTGTTTGTGTGCTGACAGGAGATACTTCGTTTTGTCCTCGTTCACCACCAGACCCATTCGCTTTGCTTCTCTATCCAATCCCGAGAAGGCAGAACAGACGTAGCCCTTGTTTTTACCGATAATATCGATGTCGTCGGCATACGCCAGCAATTGTACGCTCTTATAAAGTATTGTGCCTGAGCGGTTCAGTTCTGCGGCTCTTATTATCTTCTCCAACATAAGATTAAAGAAATCACACGAAAGGGAGTCCCCTTGTCTGAAACCTCGTTTGGTATCAAACGGCTCGGAGAGGTCCTTCCCTATTCTGACGGAGCTGGTGGTATTGCTCAATGTCATTTTACACAGCCGTATTAGTTTCGAGGGGATACCAAATTCAGACATCGCGGAATAAAGGCAACTTCTTTCGTACTGTCGAAAGCGGCTTTGAAATGGACAAATTGATGGTGTGTGTCGATCCTATTCTCGCCTGTCTTTTCCAAGTATTGCGCATACCTTATCTTTGGTGTATTTTCCAGGCCTAAAGCCACACTGATAAGGTCCAATCAGCTCGTTGACGGTGGGCTTCAGTCTTTCGCACAATACGCTCGATAAGACCTTGTAACCTATGCTTAGAAGGCTAATTCCGCGGTAGTTGGCGCGTATGGCGGGGTCGCCTTTCTTGTGGATTGGGCAGAGCACACTTAAATTCCAGTCGTCGGGCATGCGTTCATCTGACCATATTCTGCATACGAGCTGATGCATGCACCTCATCAGCTCCTCGCCGCCGTACTTGAATAGCTCGGCTGGCAGGCCGTCAGCTCCAGCAGCTTTGTTGTTTTTCAGCCGCGTAATCGCTATTCGTACCTCGTCATAGTCAGGCGGTGGGACAGCTACTCCATCATCATCGACTGGGGACTCGGGTTCGTCTTCCTCACTACTTTCAGCGCTGCTACCATTCAGTAGGTTATAAAAGTGTTCCCTCCACAATTTAAGTATATTCTGGACATCGGTCACTAGGTCGCCATTGTTGTTCTTACAGGAGTTCGCCCCGGTCTTGAAACCTTCCGTAAGTCGCCTAACCCTCTGGTAGAATTTTCGGGCGTTCTTCCTGTCGGCCAGCATCTCAAGCTCTTCGCACTCACGTATTTCGGCCTCTCTCTTCTTATTGCGGCAAATACGTCTCGCTTCCTTCTTCAGTTTCCTATAACACTTCTTTTCTTTTCTTTTTTCTCTAAGGCTTCTTGACATTCCTCATCGTACCAGTTGTTCTTTCGGGCTTGCTGAAATCCAACTACTTGTCCGCCGGCGGTACTTAATGATCGGGAAATGTGGTTCCACTGCTCGCGTATGTCGTATTGCTGAAGAGTGCTCTCAGAGAGCAGGTGTGTGNTAGTTGGCGCGTACAGCGGGGTCACCTTTCTTGTGGATTGGGCAGAGCACACTTAAATTACAGTCGTCGGGCATGCGTTCATCTGACCATATTCTGCATACGAGCTGATGCATGCACCTCATCAGCT
>NW_016161131.1:39484-40390 GCF_001687245.7 Rhagoletis zephyria
CTCTTGCGTCCTCGTTCGCGCACTCTGGGCAACGTGAGCAACCCATGTGCGATATGCGGTAACCAACCCGAGTGGAGCCTTGGGTCACGGCAGAAAGAGAGGAGCTTCGGTGGGCCACTCCGACTTATTCGGTTTAAGGGCTCACTGAAGTCTGCAGCGTCTGTTCACCAGTAGGTGCGGCTGCAAGCGGGTGTCTGCTTAGAGCAAGCGGCTCGCTCGGGCTCGGATGAGACGACCACGGCAAACGTTTAAAGGACAACGCTTTGAGGGCATGCACCTGGAATGTCCGGACCCTTAACGGGGAAGGTGCCTCTGCCCGGCTGGTTGAAGTCCTCGTAAGGACTAAAGCTGACATCACCGCCATCCAAGAAATGCGTTGGACGGGGCAAGGCAAGCAATGTCTGGGGCCTTGCGATGTCTACTAACGTTGCCACGTAAAGGAGCGCAAATTCGGTGTTGGATTTGTGGTGGGAGAAAGACTCCGTCGCAGAGTACTGGCGTTCACCCCGGTGGACGAGCGTCTAGCCACAATCCGCGTTTCTGCGCCCATGCCCCGACGGAAGAGAAGGATGAGGCATCCAAGGATCTCTTCTATGAGCGCTTGGAGCGCACATACGAGCGCTGCCCCCGTCATGATATCAAAATCGTGCTTGGCGACTTCAATGCCAGGGTGGGCAAAGAAGGGATCTTTGGAACCACCGTCGGAAAATTCAGCCTCCACGACGAAACGTCCGACAACGGATTGAGGCTGATCGACTTCGCCGGGGCCCGAAACATGGTAGTATGCAGTACTAGGTTCAAGCAAGATCCATCAAGCTACGCGGCTGTCTCCGGATCAAAAAACGAGAACCAAATCGGTCATGTTGTGATAGACGGAAGGCACGCTTCCAGTGTTTTAGACGTACG
>NW_016161131.1:40727-41499 GCF_001687245.7 Rhagoletis zephyria
GTGTGGCTTTAGACCTGGCAAATCCACCATAGACCAGGTATCCACAATACGCCAAATCCTGGAAAAGAACCGCGAGAAAAGGATCGACACCCACCACCTACCTGTCGACTTTAAAGCCGCTTTTGACAACACTAAAAGGATTTGCCTATACGCCGCTATGTCTTAATATGGCATCCCCTCAAAACTCATACGACTGTGTAAAATAACGTTGAGCAATACCACCAGCTCCGTCTCAATTGGGAAAGACCTCTCCGAGCCGTTCGCCACAAAACGGGGTTTCAGACAGGGCGATTCCCTTTCATGTGATTTCTTCAATCTGATGTTGGAGAAGATAATAAGAGCTGCAGAACTGAACCGCTCAGAAACAATTTACTACAACAGCGTGCAATGACTGGCTTATGCCGATGATATCGACATCATCGGTAACAAAAACCGCGAAGTCTGTTCTGCCTTTTCCAATTTGGATAGGGAAGCAAAGCGAATGGGTCTGGTGGTAAACAAGGACAAGACGAAGTACCTCCTGTCATCAAACAAGCAGTCAGCACATTCGCGCCTTGGCACCCACGTCACTGTTGACAGTTACAATTTCGAGAAAGTAGAGAATTTCGTTTACTTGGGAACCAGCATTAACACCGATAATAATGTCAGCATTGAAATCCAACNGATTAACACTGATAATAATGTCAGCATTGAAATCCAACGCAGAATCATTCTTGCCAATAAGTGCTACTTTGGACTGAGTAGGCAATTCAGGAGTAAAGTCCTCTCTCGA
>NW_016161131.1:41869-42250 GCF_001687245.7 Rhagoletis zephyria
TTTGCTGAACTCGGCCAAAATCGCAAAGAAGAAGAGGCGGGTGCGTATCTTGGCTACAACAAGATAGTGGTCCGAGTCGATGTTTGGCCCGCGGAATGTACCTACGTCCAAAGCGCCTGAAGCATGCCTTCTGTCTATCACAACATGATCGATTTGGTTTCTCGTTTTTCGATCTGGAGACAGCCATGTAGCTTGGTGGATGTTCTTATGCTGGAACCTAGTACTACATATTACCATGTTTCGGGCTCCGGCAAAGTCGATCAGCCTCAGTCCGTCATCGGACGTTTCGTCGTGGAGGCTGAANAGGGGGCAGCGTTCATATGTACGTTCCAAGCGCTCATAGAAGAGATCCTTGGACGCCTTATCCTTCTCTTCCGTCGG
>NW_016161131.1:42515-48392 GCF_001687245.7 Rhagoletis zephyria
TTTGTCTTCCCGAGGACATCAACCAGCCGGGCAGAGGCACCTTCCCCATTCTAGGTGCATACCCTTAAATCATAGTCTTTTATACGTTTGCCGTGGTCGTCATCAGAATAAGGGGGTCTCATCCGAGGCTGTTTTTTTCTTTCCATTGGGCAGGGTTTTAACGTGGCGGGACCCAAACCCAGCGAACGCGAAGTTTTACGCCTTCTCACTTTAGCTCGCTCCCAAACGGGTGTTTGGTTGCTACCCAGAGGATACGTGGATATAAATATCCGGACGTTGTGAGCTACGATTTGAACCGCACGCACAAGCATCGCTTCTGGCCACTCCCAGGTGAATGGCAGTTTTCCACTTCTGCGCACGGAATCATCCTCCATCTAATATAATCACAATTATTTTCATGAAAAAATTTTTGCATTAATGATTTATGAAAATATAGTTCCTTCTATAGGTTATACCATATAAATCAAAATTTCACATTTTATATAAAGTTCACAAAAATTCGAGAAGCTTTCATCAAAATTTTCAAGTTTTTATTCAGAATTTCTGAAGACTTTCGAGTATACAGTTTTGTAGCCCAGTAATTTTAATTAATTAAGTGTCAAGTCGATAAAAATTACCGTTGATTTTGTAAATTTTTTTGTCGTATTTGCTTCCATATAACGAATTAACATAATATATTTTTATATGGAAAAAATTATAAAAAATTAGCATTATTTTTAGCGACATGAAACTTGCACTTTGTTTTAATAAAGTTTAAAGGGCTACAAAACCAAATAACTGAAAATCTGAATAAAACCTTGAAATTCTTAATAAAAAATTTAAAATTTTGATGAAAACTTCTTGAATTTTTGTGACCTTTATATAAAGTGTGAAACTTTGATTCATATGGTTTCAACTATTGATTGAATTATATTTTCAGAAATAATTAATGCAAAAAATTTTTCATCTAAATAATTGTGAATAATATATTATAACAAGGTGTACACTTACACAAACTAATGTGTTTTCGTTTCGGAGCCCTTCGTCTTCTGGGTATCTCGCTAGGTCTGTTTTCGCTGGTTGTTGGTGGTGCTTGTTGATACACATCTTCATTAAACTCTTGAAGATACTGAAAATTGTAATCATTTGCAATTTATTAGCGCTCATCGGTAATATAGGTATTGTGACGTTTCATACCTCAACTTCGCACACATCAGACGTGCTAAAAATATCAGCGGACCCAACCTCTCCGAGAGATCTCTAGAAGGATAAATGCATATGATCAAGTAAACTTCTTATATATAACATGGATATATTTGTACAATAACAATAACGATACAAATTTTTTTGAATTAAACAATTTTTGATCGGGTCGGTCAGTTTGGTTTAAATCTACTTCGATGGTTTGCAAAAAAAATAATTATAGCTAAGCACACATCCAAAAAAGTATATACAGTGAACCAAATAAAATGTTCGGCCGCTGTGGTGTAGTGGTAAGCAGTGCGCGCTTCCACTCCGCAACGCCTGGGTTCAAACCCTGGTCAAAGCAACATCGCATAAATATAGAAAAAAGGTTTCTTAACAGCGGTCGTCCCTCGGCAGGCAATGGCAAACCGCCGAGTGTATTTCTGCCATGAAAAACAGCTTCTCATCAACATACAATCGCCGTTCGGAGTCGGCGTAAAACTGTAGGTCCCTCCGCTTTGTGTGACAACATCAAGGCGCACGCCACAAATCGGAGGAGAAGCTCGGCCAAGCACTAACATATGTGTAAGCGCCAATCTATTATTATTATTATTAAATAAAATATTTATTGTATTTTTATTAATGTATAGCTGATTACTTAACAAACACACAAAGTATTAAAAAACTGCGGAACATCGCCAACAAAAAAATTGCCAAAAATCAACGGTAAGTCCTAAATACTTGAAATTTGCTCTTTATTATACTAAAATTTAATGGGTTACAAAATTGCATATCAAAATTTTGTCTAAAGATGAAGATTAAGAAGTTAGAAGTTTTGGTCAAACTTTGCAGAACTTTCATAATTTTTGCACAAATCTGAAATTTGGGTTTATATCGTGCTTGTTCAGTAATCAACTATAATTTCATAAAAGCATAATAAACATTGAATAAAGGAAAGAAAAAAAGCCAAAACTTTCTAAAATGCTGCTTTCCAGTTTTTATTTGGTTCATTGTACATACTATAACATTTCGCAATATTTTATGTAGCTAAACAATATTCAGTTTACTGAATGTTTTTTTTTAGTGGAGCATGTCACCAGTGGCAGTTTATTGGGATTACACTACACATTACTGATTGGTGCAAAGTTTTTGAAAATAGAGACCTAACGCTTCAAATACTTACTTTAATTTTTGGGTATCTTAAGCTATGACCAAAATTGATAACGCTTACAAAAATTTATCAATATGTACACAAAAAAATTACTCACCAATGGCTCGCTTACTTCTGCCTGACCAACAACTGCCACTCTCGTTATGACCCCTATCACTTGCTCATCTAAATGCGTTAACTGCTTGCTGCTAACGTCGGAGTTTACTCCGCTCCGCTCTAAGGCATTTTTTAAATCCTGCGATTTTTGCTTCGCTTTGCTTCTGTAATGATTCAATTTAATAGATGTAGAAAATTTAATGAATTTTTATCAAAATTTTTTACGAAAATTTCTGGTATGCAGTTTTATAGCCTATTGAATTTTAGTATAACAATATTCAAAATTGAAGCGGCTGAGAATCCAGTTGATTTTTAATAATTTTTTTGCTGACGGCTCTGGGCATTTTTCTCCATGCAAGGTATGAGTTGAATGTTTTGTTATATGGAGAATTTTCGTAAAAAATCCGAGTAAAAAGTTTAAAATTTTGATAATAATTCATTAAATTTTCCTTAATATTGTATACAGTTAGTTAATTTATACGGTTTTGTTTATAGCATGAACCATATTTTTATACAAAAATAACAAAAAAATTATAGCTTGCAAAACATTTTGAATATTTAAAAAAAAAAACAGGGTGAACGCAGATATAGTAGAGCGAGCGTATATATATATACATATATACAGTATATTTTGCTTTGCTGCCTTTATGCTTAAGTGCACATTTAAGATACCTACCCCAAAATGCGCATGTGAGACATTTTATTTTTAACATTTATAAGGAAACTGTTCCGATAGATGCATTCAACATACCTGCATATTGGCGATAGCTGCCTTAAAAATTGTGCAACTAGTATCAATTATCAAAGAAAGTATTACGTTTACCTGCACTGGCCTACAATTACCTAATTTTACAAGCTTTTATTTATTTTACTCATATCGCAGAACAACGGAAATGGCTATCAATTTGTCTAGTTATATAGATAATAAGATACCATTCGAAAAAAAATTTCGCTTGCATTATTTTCTACGTGATAAGTGCTTCTCCATTATTTGGTTTCATAGGGATTCGGATACCTTCCTCATTGAAGTAGTAAAGAATGTTCGCTTAAGTGCCTTTTTCGGTTAGGTGCACAAGTTTTTCGTGCAAAGAGGGATGTGCAGCTAAGCAAAATATACTGTATATATATATATATATATATATATATATATATATATAGATAGATCAGTTTTTATAGGCTCACCTCATGTTAATCCACGCCTTCTTCCAACCGTCTCCATCTTTTATAGCCCCTCCGCACGCCTTTAGCCTTTGGGCGAGTTGCGACCACTGCTGCTGGAGACTTTTTGCTCCTGTGTCTGTTGTAAATCTGAAATTAATACAAGATTGTCAAAAAATGTTATGTGAAGTGCAAATTGTCGTACCTATCGTGAGCAAAGTCCCTGTGCTCTTCCAAATATTGCACAAGCATAAATTTTTGTTCTTTTGTAACCCGTCGGTGGTTTACGCCTTCCATAATTACTAAAAATTATTTAAATACATTAAAAACTCTTTATATGATATCTTTTCTTACCTTTTTATAATTAAAACACTTTTAGCGCCGAAAAATTATGACCACTTAAAATCTCGAATTTAAGATTTAAATTAACGCCATTTGGCGGTGAAAAACAGTTAAGAATCGTAATTTTAGCGATTTTAATTGTCAAAATCAGCTGACTCACTTTATCCGGTTCATTCATCTCTAATTTTAGCAGTAGGGATGAACCAAAATAAGCGAATAATTTAAGGATAGAATCGCAAATAACGCTAAAATAGGTTTTGACATTTTCGGCGATAGAGAATAAGCGATAGCGATTTCCAGAATCCGCCTACAGATGTCTGTCCCCGTTATAAGAGTAAATATCATGAAGTCGCTAAAAATGCCATCTTAACATTATATCAAGCTACTATTTTATACAATAAATATTAACAGTGAAACAATTGCATTCTTCCATTAAAATTTAAAGTATGTATACTATTTCTAGTAAAAGTTTTTACTTATATTTAAAATTCACTTCCCTTGATTTCACTGGATCACAAATTTTAATTGGGTTTTTGTTATCCAGACGCCACTATCCAGTTTCTATGTAGAATTGCTCGGTGACTCCTAAATTCGGGTTAACTTTTTTTTCTATGGATACGTTTTCGAGATATTTGCAATTTACCGTTATTCAGCTTAAAGCAAAAATTGGTTCCTTTTAATCACGTATATCTTACGAACCAATTTAAAAATCTTATTATAACAGACGGCAAATGAAAGCCAATGAAATCCTCCATAATCCGTATATACATCACTTTCGAATAGGGCTTATAGTTTCTGACAAATTAATTAATCATTCCAGCTTTTTTTTATTTTTAATCTACCATATTTTTAATTCTACCATTTTTTCAAATTATTGTTGCTTTTCCACAACAAATTTTCATTTAAAAAACGGCCTCGAGCTCAATATAAATTGTTGAATATAATTGTTATAAGGCCGAAAAATAACAAAAAAAAACAAATAACTTAAGGACGAGCACACCTAAAAGTTAAGCATTCCAAAAATAGAATTATTAGCAAAAACCAACAATACCAACAACCACATGATCAAGTGAATTGCAGCGGAATAGCTGCGCTTGATTGTGTTGCCATAACAAAAATGAAAATAGTGGAAATAAGCAAACGATAATTTACAAGGCGTACTTAGCACGGTGCATAGGCAACTGGCTGAGTCAGTGGGATCGTCGGTTCGAATCCTACTGAAAGAAGTCTGATGAGGAAATGTGGTGATTTCCGAAATAGCTATCACTTCTACCATTTTTTCAAATTATTGTTGCTTTTCCACAATAAATTTTCATTTAAAAAATGGCCTCGAGCTCATTATAAAATTGTTGAATATAATTGTTAAAAGGCCAAAAAATAACAAAAAACAAATAACTTAAGGACGAGCACACCTAAAAGTTAAGCATTCTAAAAATAGAATTATTAGCACAAACCAACAAAACCAACAACCACATGATCAAGTGAATTGCAGCGGAATAGCTGCGCTTGATTGTGTTGGCATAACAAAAATGAAAATAGTGGAAATAAGCAAACGATTAGCAAAACGATAATTTACAAGGCGTACTAGGCAACTGGCTGAGTCAGTGGGATCGTCGGTTCGAATCCTACTGAAAGAAGTCTGATGAGGAAATGTGGTGATTTCCGAAATAGCTATCACTTCTACCATTTTTTTAAATTATTGTTGCTTTTCCACAATAAATTTTCATTTAAAAAACGGCCTCGAGCTCAATATAAATTGTTGAATATAATTGTTATAAGGCCGAAAAATAACAAAAAAAAACATAATTTACAAGGCGCACTTAGTGCGGTGCATAGGCAACTGGCTGAGTCAGTGGGATCGTCTGTTCGAATCCTACTGAAAGAAGTCTGATGAGGAAATGTGGTGATTTCCGAAATAGCTATCACTTCTACCATTTTTTCAAATT
>NW_016161131.1:48508-54616 GCF_001687245.7 Rhagoletis zephyria
CTGTTCTGTTAACAAAAACCAAAAATCAAGTTACTGATGAAGAAAATCGATGGATAAATACGAAATAGTGAGTGGTCAAATGAAAATGCGCAAAGATTTTTTATATGAAATATGAGCAATAAAGCATGTTATTTAGGTGTACGCGTCGTATGAGTATTCTATCATTCTTGGAGCAATTCTACATAGGAATTGGATAGTGACATCCATAGAACATTTTTACTGTAAACCAGTGTTTTTAGTAATTTGATGTGGGGTTCCATAAAATGAAAGATGTTAGTAAGGGTTCCATCATCTTAAAAGTTTAAGAACCCTTGGCCTAGGACATTCAATTTTAAATGTAAATAGAATTTTACATGTTTTAGGACCCAACTTTGGATTACTCACAATCACTTGCAGTCTAGTGTGTGGTGTGCTCTAAGTCTATTTTGTGAGAACATCTATTAGTATTTTCGATTTTTATTGAAGGAATGACTTTATTTTGTACATGTAGTCTACAATTCAAGGCGAATTCATGCAAGGTGTAACCGGAGCAGCTGATTTCAAGGCGAACTGAGCCGATTGGGAAAATGATGTGTCTTTTGTAATTTTTTTTTTTTTTGGTCTGATTGTAATAGTGCGTATAATTTGTTAGTGTAGTGTTTTGTTTTTGTGCTGCCGCTGTCACTTTGTATGAATTCGTCTTGCTACGATTCCCAATAAAACCAAAAAATTCAGTCATGTCTATCAAAGCTTTGTAAATTAGTCTGAAGCTCTCAAGAAAAATTGCAAAGTACATTTCCAACCAAAAGAAACAATGGAAATAAGTTATTGCGACTTTTGTTGACGAAAAATATTATAATGCCTTATGACCAGAGGTGGGCACTTCCACAAACAAGCCTTCGCTAAAAGTAAGAATGTGTTAGTGTGCCTAATTCATTTTGCACGCTGCCGCGTTCTCATCCCAGTAGAAATTTTACATGATGCAATAACACAAGGTGGTATCAGTTGTGACAGCTCGATTTGACACTGCCTTAGCTCAGTAGAATAAGAAGAAACACGGGAAGAAATTAATCCCCATTTGGGGGGAAAATATAAAATTTAATATTTTATTTGCTTTTTTATAGTATACTAGATCGCCCTCACCCGCTTCGCTGAGTGTATGAAATTTCAAAGTGCTACATTCAGTAAAATTTATTTCAGGAAAACTCAATTAAAAAACAGGAGGTTTAAAATTTGTTTAACCATCTTCAAAATATTTTCAAGCTAAAACTTTCTTAAACTTCCCAATTGTCATACTTTTTCAATTAACTTATCCCCTGAACTCAATTTGAGATTTTAAACATATGAAAACCTCTTGCATGTAGTTTTGAAATGAAGCCCTTTAAAATCTATTTCGATTGAAACCCATATTGTAATAATTCATTTAAATTATTGAATAGTTTGAATTTAATCTTTTAAACAGTTGGTAGCCTATGTGATACATACTGTGATACAAATTCAAAATCATTTCGATTCATACCAATCTTCTGTACTAATACATATATATTTTAAAAGCCGTTTTTTATGTGTTCGCAAATCTCGAGAACGGCCGAGCCGATTTTTTTGACATTTCGGACACCTGTTTCAGACATTCCAAGGATGGTTATAGGCTAAATAAAAATTCGGTATATAAAAAGGGCATAGCACCTCCCATACAAACCGATTTTTTCATACTGCATATCTCTGGAAGTGTTCATGGCAGAATACTGGAACTTAGTATGGAGATATATGAAATTAATATTATACTCATAGAAAAAAATGGGCTACATATGCATACTCATGGAGAAAAATTGGGGTTATTGGAAAATGGAGCGTGGTACCTCTCATACATACTGAACTTTTCATACTACATATCTCTGGAAATGATCATGGTACAGTACTGTAACCTGGTATAGAGATATGTGAAATCAATCGCATACTCTTGGAGAAAAATTGGAGCCAAGCCAAATTTTTCATAATGCATGTCTCTGGAAGTGTTCATGGTAGAATACCGAAACTTGGTACGGCGATATATGAAATCAATCTTATACTCATGGAGAAAAATGGGCCATTTAAAAAGAGGATGTGGCACCGTACAAGCGTAGAATTATATATTCTTCTGCGTGTTTGTGAGTGAAATCCTCGTAAATTCCCGGACCGATTTTAACGAAGTTTTTTGTGTGCTTTTTAGTGGCTCTCTGGATGGTGTAGTTTCACAATTTCATCCGCCAGTTGGCTAATATTCCATATAAAAATCAACTTCCAGAACCATTGCGTGCCTTTTACTGTAATATTTAATTTAAAATAATTTTTAAAAAGGTGGCAACCCTTGTGAAAGGCTTAAATATTATTCAAAACTTTCCAACTAAAGGTTTCTTAACAATATTTCTTTAGACAACCATATTTTATTTCTTCAGATAGCTTGCGTACAATTAATTTAAGTTTGATTTTTCAAACAGGTGGCAACCCTTTTCAAAATATAATCGAGATACAACTTTTTTAAGCCGCTTGACTTCCATTTTTTAATATAATTTTCAAATAACTAATTCCCTTAATTGAAGTTGAATTAGATTTTTTTAAAAGGTGGCAGCCCTCATCCATGAGTGGATAAGGATTTTAAATATGTATCTCCATACCAAGTTCCAGTAATCTATCAAAAATATTTCCTGAGAAATGCAGTATGAAAAATTCCGTTTGTATGGGAGGTGCCATGCCCCCTTGTCTAATCGAGATTAAATTTATCCTATATTTTAGGTTGGGCTAAATGACAGCAGTGTACAAAATTTCATGACAATCGGTTGAGTAGTTAAAGCGTGAAAGCGGATTTATAATATTAGTAAGGATTCGTAATTAGATGAAATAAAATAAGATAAAATACCTTTTTGAGAAAACAAAATGTGTATACTGAGAAAACCTAAAAAAAAAAGACTATATTAGTAGGCAAAGAATTCTTAAAGAAGTAACATTGTTTCACCTAAGGCAGTCAATATGGCGGAATTAGAGCGATAAGTTGCCAATCGATAACACTTTGTATTATTGCATCATGGAAATTTTATGCATACTATGTACATCGCTGTTGGTGGCATGAGCTAGCTGCTGTCTATACATGCCAGTATAAATGAACCTTCATTTCCATTTAACGCGCGTGGTGTCTCAGAGCGTACATATGTGTACTATAACCATACACTTGCACTACTCCTGTATGCATATGGCTGTATTAATGTTTCAAACATACAAAAATGCATTCGTGGAACAGTATTAAAGCATTATCACAAGATATATATCCCCATATGTAAATGCTACTTTTCTGATACATTTTAATATACGGGGACATACAAAAAAGTAGCATTTACATATGCAAATGGATATCTTGTAAAAGCACGTTAGTTCCTAAAATAGTATCGCACAACACGTCCACTCACTAAAATTTTTGTACAAGACTGAAATAGTGTTGTTCCGATACGAGTAAATACTCGATACTTTTTTCAAGTACTGAGTACTTTTTGTACTCGAATCCTTCATGTAAGTACTCAAATAGGTACCAAGTACGCGGTTAAGGTATTTACTTGCTTTACCATATTTTTCGGAAATTTGATTTTGATAATACATGAATCATGCTGTGGTGCTTTTGGCAACATATTTTTATGACAGCTTGGCAGCATTGTCAGTGAAAATGAACATGTATTTTGTATGACAGTGCTAGAAAGTGAGGATAAAGGAAAGCAAAAAATTGCTGCTTTCCCCGTACTAAAACTGACATGTTTTGCAGGGTTCAGTCAAAACAAGTCCTGTTCGTATTTATTTTAGTCAAAAAGTACTCGAACACACTAGCGCCATGTTGTGAAATTCTTTCTTTTCTTTTTCATTCAACTCTTGCCGGTCGTTTGGATTTACGGTTGTGAAGTGAGTGCATAACATTTTTACATAAAAGAAATTTAAAAATATGCCGCCGATTTCAAAAATTTGGCAACATTTTGATAAAAGAAATAAAAATGAAAATGAAATGAATGCTGTTCTGTTACCAAAAACCAAAAATCAAGTTACTGATGAAGAAAATCGATGGATAAATACGAAATAGTGAGTGGTCAAATGAAAATGTGCAAAAATTTTTTATATGAAATATGAGCCGTAAAGCATGTTACTTAGGTGTACGCGTCGTAAAGAGTATTCTGTCATTCTTGGAGCAATTCTACATAGGAATTGGATAGTGACATCCATAGAACATTTTTACTGTAAACCAGTGTTTTTAGTAATTTGATGTGGGGTTCCATAAAATGAAAGATGTTAGTAAGGGTTCCATCATCTTAAAAGTTTAAGAACCCTTGGCCTAGGACATTCAATTTTAAATGTAAATAGAATTTTACATGTTTTAGGACCCAACTTTGGATTACTCACAATCACTTGCAGTCTAGTGTGTGGTGTGCTCTAAGTCTATTTTGTGAGAACATCTATTAGTATTTTCGATTTTTATTGAAGGAATGACTTTATTTTGTACATGTAGTCTACAATTCAAGGCGAATTCATGCAAGGTGTAACCGGAGCAGCTGATTTCAAGGCGAACTGACCCGATTGTGAAAATGATGTGTCTTTTGTAATTTTTTTTTTTTGGTCTGATTGTAATAGTGCGTATAATTTGTTAGTGTAGTGTTTTGTTTTTGTGCTGCCGCTGTCACTTTGTATGAATTCGTCTTGCTACGATTCCCAATAAAACCAAAAAATTCAGTCATGTCTATCAAAGCTTTGTAAATTAGTCTGAAGCTCTCAAGAAAAATTGCAAAGTACATTTCCAACCAAAAGAAACAATGGAAATAAGTTATTGCGACTTTTGTTGACGAAAAATATTATAATGCCTTATGACCAGAGGTGGGCACTTCCACAAACAAGCCTTCGCTAAAAGTAAGAATGTGTTAGTGTGCCTAATTCATTTTGCACGCTGCCGCGTTCTCATCCCAGTAGAAATTTTACATGATGCAATAACACAAGGTGGTATCAGTTGTGACAGCTCGATTTGACACTGCCTTAGCTCAGTAGAATAAGAAGAAACACGGGAAGAAATTAATCCCCATTTGGGGGGAAAATATAAAATTTAATATTTTATTTGCTTTTTTATAGTATACTAGATCGCCCTCACCCGCTTCGCTGAGTGTATGAAATTTCAAAGTGCTACATTCAGTAAAATTTATTTCAGGAAAACTCAATTAAAAAACAGGAGGTTTAAAATTTGTTTAACCATCTTCAAAATATTTTCAAGCTAAAACTTTCTTAAACTTCCCAATTGTCATACTTTTTCAATTAACTTATCCCCTGAACTCAATTTGAGATTTTAAACATATGAAAACCTCTTGCATGTAGTTTTGAAATGAAGCCCTTTAAAATCTATTTCGATTGAAACCCATATTGTAATAATTCATTTAAATTATTGAATAGTTTGAATTTAATCTTTTAAACAGTTGGTAGCCTATGTGATACATACTGTGATACAAATTCAAAATCATTTCGATTCATACCAATCTTCTGTACTAATACATATATATTTTAAAAGCCGTTTTTTATGTGTTCGCAAATCTCGAGAACGGCCGAGCCGATTTTTTTGACATTTCGGACACCTGTTTCAGACATTCCAAGGATGGTTATAGGCTAAATAAAAATTCGGTATATAAAAAGGGCATAGCACCTCCCATACAAACCGATTTTTTCATACTGCATATCTCTGGAAGTGTTCATGGCAGAATACTGGAACTTAGTATGGAGATATATGAAATCAATATTATACTCATAGAAAAAAATTGGCTACATATGCATACTCATGGAGAAAAATTGGGGTTATTGGAAAATGGAGCGTGGTACCTCTCATACATACTGAACTTTTCATACTACATATCTCTGGAAATGATCATGGTACAGTACTGTAACCTGGTATAGAGATATGTGAAATCAATCGCATACTCTTGGAGAAAAATTGGAGTCAAGCCAAACTTTTCATAATGCATGTCTCTGGAAGTGTTCATGGTAGAATACCGGAACTTGGTACGGCGATATATGAAATCAATCTTATACTCATGGAGAAAAATGGGCCATTTAAAAAGAGGATGTGGCACCGTACAAGCGTAG
>NW_016161131.1:54698-55114 GCF_001687245.7 Rhagoletis zephyria
GTATGGAGATATATGAAATCAATATTATACTCATAGAAAAAAATGGGCTACATATGCATACTCATGGAGAAAAATTGGGGTTATTGGAAAATGGAGCGTGGTACCTCTCATACATACTGAACTTTTCATACTACATATCTCTGTAAATGATCATGGTACAGTACTGTAACCTGGTATAGAGATATGTGAAATCAATCGCATACTCTTGGAGAAAAATTGGAGTCAAGCCAAACTTTTCATAATGCATGTCTCTGGAAGTGTTCATGGTAGAATACCGGAACTTGGTACGGCGATATATGAAATCAATCTTATACTCATGGAGAAAAATGGGCCATTTGAAAAGAGGATGTGGCACCGTACAAGCGTATATATATAATTCTTCTGTGTGTTTGTGAGTGAAATCCTCGTAAATTCCC
>NW_016161132.1:0-3298 GCF_001687245.7 Rhagoletis zephyria
GTTTGCTCGCTCGCTCGCTCGAACTCCGAGTTTTTGCCCACCCTGCTAGAAAATAACAACGAGCAGCTTATTAGATTTGTTTTCGTTTGTACTANCAACGAGCAGCTTATTAGATTTGTTTTCGTTTGTACTACATATCGAGCCCTAACCGCCAAAATAACGTAAGCTACATTTTTTTCAAAATTTTCTTTTTGATGCAGAAATATTCCTAGAGCATCTAGATGCATTTCTGCATCAAAAAGAAAATTTTGAAAAAAATGTGGCTTACGTTATTTTGGCGGTTAGGGCTCGATATGTGCATATATACATGTACACAAACATATGTACATACAAAAACATATGTACATACATTCAAATATATATACAACCATTCAAACACATGTACACACATGAAAACATTGCTGTCCATAAGTACATACATATGCCCATCAGTACATCACGAAGCCCGTTTGCTTCATCATAAATATATCCATACAAACATATGTATGTACATACATATGTACGAATGGATGTAGTTACTCGAAAAACGCTTGCATCATTTATACATATAATATTGTTTAGGCGCGTCTGCTAACACCAGGCGCCTAAATACATGCTCTGTACTGCTGCATGTGCAAAAATTTCCTTTATGCAATTTAGTAAATTTTTGCACATGCACTTTTCAACTGCCATGTAATTGAACTTTCTTAAGTTCTAATTAGATGGCACTNAAATTTCCTTTATGCAATTTAGGAAATTTTTGCACATGCACTTCTCAACTGCCATGTAATTGAACTTTCTTAAGTTCTAATTAGATGGCACTTCAAAGCATGCTCGGCCTAGGCTGATGCAGCCTCCGGACACTGCTTCCGGAGCATTTTGCGGACTCTGCATGACTTACAACCATGCAGAGGTGGCAAACGAACTTTGCCATTGGCCACAGTGCCTACTCGCCATTTTTGAACCAATAAATATTTTTTTTTATAAATACATACATGCAAATACTGGTCTCCCCTCTCACTGAGTTAATCATATATTGCTTCGTAGCGGCAGAGCTGAAATGCGCAATGAGTTCATTCATTCATACATATATATGTATAAATATATATATGTATACATATATATACATATGTATACATACATACGTGCATTCAAACATACATACATATGTAGGTACTCGTACCCGTTATGCGTCGCTTTATTTCTTTTTTCCCCTTCCCTATACAACCTATGTATATCCTCATGTAACGTGTTCAGTTTTAAAAATTTCACTCTCCATTTTTGCGATACCGCGGCCTAACAGGCTAACCTAATATTCGCGGCTTGCGTTTTGNCTTTGTATTTTGACGTTTTGGAAAGCACCCTTTCATACCCAAGAATGATAGAATACAAGATTGCGCCGTCCTGGGCGTTGACATTTGTGTACCACAAGTAAACAAAGAATAGAGCGAAAAGAAGACCGAGTTGAAACTGCCAAAGCGGTTCACTTTACTGCGAAAAACGTGTTTTAATTTTGCTAAATGCGAAAATATTGCATCTATTAGAGAACAGTGAACATTTTAGTGCACTCCATTGCTTTGCAATTGAGCCTGCTTCAGCAACCGTTTTAGTGACCTTTATTGCTTTGCAATTAAGGCTGCTGCAGAAAACTGCAGCAGCATCTCTGCGGGATTGATTAGTTAACTTGCTAATGGAGGCTGCGTGGAGCAGAAACAAAATCATTGTGAGGAAATGCTGTTAATATAATAATAGAGAAACATTTCGGGAGCGCCTTTGCCGTGCCCTACGTACACAAAATGCAGCGATTCGTCCCAGCGCTACACTTGCATCTACGCTTCTTGCATCTTGACGGCTGTCGCAATTTAACACACATCACTTCATTGTATTAGTTTTTACGCAGTCTTCAACTCAAAAATCACTCACAAATTGCAAATTAACACAATTTAAACTGATTTTTCACTTATAATTCATATTTCTCTTTCGCTGATTTGTAAACAAAGGTTTATTTACAAGTTACCACAACTGTCAAAATCGGCAAAACCAAAGTAGCGGTACCACTGACGGCGCCACCTTTGTTCGCTGCACCGTGGTTTTTGTACGCATGCCGTCGAATTTGTTTTTTTGCGTCACCCGAAATTGACTTGCATGCGTTTGCATTTGATTTCATTGAGCGAAACGTCAAATCAAAATGTCACGCAGAACAAAAATTGGAAATTGAGTTAGCTTCATACGCACGCCGTTCAATTTCGGTTGATCTCATACAAGTTGCATGTGCATGAGAAATTTTTGACAATAAATTGGCGGCGTGCGTGAATATTAGGTTAGCCTGTAAGAAGTTTCACTTCAAAAATATAAATTTCAAACTTGTAGGACATTCAATTCCCTACAAAAAAGTTTTAAAACACCAAATAGCTAATATCCGCATTTCTTGAGATATTGGACTTTGAAGTTGATGAACAATTATCGCTATTTAGCTCAATAATCAATGAAAATTCCACACTACCTCGATTTCAAGCCCGATATCTCAAGAAATATCGATATTAGCGATTTGGTGTTCAAGAACTTTTTTGTAGGAAATTGAAGTGTGATGTGTAATTTTTCTGTACCTCGCGTTATTTACGAGATAGGGGCAAAAAAATGGGAATTTCATGAAAATATTGGGGTTAGTGACCCGTATTAATTTGCTGGTGTGAGTTTGCCGCCGCAATGAACACTTTTGTTGAACGTTCAATTCTGAAGAAAATCCATCATTGGCCATGAATATACCATAAAATGCCTCTGAGCTATAGAATTTTGAAGAAAAACAATCAAAGTTTGCGTGTATTTTATATGGGAAATCTTTGCATGCCTCGGGCGAGTACTTAAGGGTTAAAATTTTCAGGAAGTTTTTTTAGGTGTTTTCCACAAAATTTCGAGGTAGGAGTGAAAAAAAACAAAAGTCGCAAAAAAAGCACCCTAATATACAAGTTAACACAGGTAACCACTCATCCGGCCAAAACATCGATTCGACCGAATTTGCTGACGACAGGTCTACAGCTTTGCACGTAACAACAAGCAAAAGTTCAACACTACTTTAATAACGCATCCGGCCAAAACACCGCTCCCACCGAATCGCTGACGGCGCATCAATACTGCTTTACTAACTCATACGGCCATTCTGCCGACGAGACACTTATAGTCTTGCGCGTGGCAACAACAAAACAAATACAAGACAATAAGCGGAACTGGCCCAACAATTGCAAGTGAAGAAGTCACGCGGCTAATAACGTGCGTTAGGGCAAGAGTGTAGGTATTTAGACGCTAGCGTCGCTTTAATGTA
>NW_016161132.1:3323-4262 GCF_001687245.7 Rhagoletis zephyria
TCAATACTGCTTTACTAACTCATACGGCCATTCTGCCGACGAGACACTTATAGTCTTGCGCGTGGCAACAACAAAACAAATACAAGACAATAAGCGGAACTGGCCCAACAATTGCAAGTGAAGAAGTCACGCGGCTAATAACGTGCGTTAGGGCAAGAGTGTAGGTATTTAGACGCTAGCGTCGCTTTAATGTAATCAGTTATTTCAACTCATCCGCTGAGACCGGCTGCCCTTGGTAATCCAAGGGAAATAAAGAATATTAATCCAACTAAGTGGTTAATCCTTACTGGCGCCCAACGTGGGGCCAAGCTAGGAAAATCCTTGTAAAGGACACGCGAGTTTTGGCCGTGGGTTCGGACCCACCTCCTAAAAATTTCAAAAAATTTAATAAAAACTTTGAGACTAAGTACCACCATAGAAGTGCTACAATAAATAAATTGTCACCATAGAAGTGCTACAATAAATAAAAAATTTTTTAAAAAAACTTTGAAACTAAGTGTCACCATAGAAGTGCTACAATAAATCAAAAAAAATTTAAAAAAAAAAACTTTGAGACTAAGTGTCACCATAGAAGTGCTACAATAAATCAAAAAATTTAAAAAAAAAACTTTGAGACTAATTACCACCATAGAAGTGCTACAATAAATCCAAAAATTTTTAAAAAAACTTTCAGACTAAGTACCACCATAGAAGTGCTACAATAAATCAAAAATTTTTTTTTAATAAAAACTTTGAGACTAAGTGCCACCATAGAAGTATCGCAATACAAATAAAACCATCATCAGGTGAAAATACAAAAGCACCAAAGTAAGAAAAAACTACAAATAAAACCACCAGGCAAAAATACTTAAAGAAATTTTTAAGTAAAAAACTTCAAAATAAACCCACCAAAAATATATAAGGCTTTGCACGCCACGCCGAGGCGTTGCCCACGAGGGA
>NW_016161132.1:4456-5029 GCF_001687245.7 Rhagoletis zephyria
ATTTCGCCTACGCCGATAAGAGGCCCATACATTTGATAGAACAGGAACTCTCCACCTTGAGACAGGGTAAACTACAGGGTACTAGGATTCTACGATGAGGTTGAAAGGAAGCTCACCCTCATAATTAAAAAAAACCATTATGACCCATGGTGGAAATGACTCCCTAATAGAATCACTCAACAATAAGTATCGCGAAGATGCTCTTCGTGTTTTTATCTCTGGACTCAATCGTCCTTTATGTGACATATTGTTTTCTTCCAGGCCTAGTGACCTCCCTTCTGCATTAGCGTTAGCACAAGAACTTGAGGCAAACCAACCAAGATCCATGTTCGCCCATTCCTTTAATAGGCAAGCAATTCAAGCCCCAGTCACTACCCATATTCACCACAGTACCGCAGAGTACAACCTCACCAACAGCGACAGACCCAGACACAAACGCCTGTACCAATGGACATAGACCCATCACTCTCCAGGTTCAGACAAACCAGACCCCAACCAATAAATGGTAATGACGAGAGGAACCGCCTAGGAACCTATCCAGGAACATCTCGTCCATATGCTGGCACACCAAGT
>NW_016161132.1:7552-11986 GCF_001687245.7 Rhagoletis zephyria
AACTACTTAACCAACATTCCGCAGAATGCAAAACCAAATCTGCCGACCACGTGCCCACCATTGAGGAGATCGACGACGGCATAATTTTAATCCATGACCAGCCAGCGATAATATAAAACGAAAATTCGACAAGATTGGCTAGAGGAACTTTTTTGATAACATTCAAAGGTGATATTACAATAAACACCACAACTTACAACAACTGGAATGAAGTAATGCGTTCACATCCCGAAGCGGTACCCACACAGCACGTTAACTTCACCGAACATATCGAGTCATTATCAATCCCATACCTACAAAGAATTAATATGAAAAACCTTAAGCACATAACACACCTACGGAATCTTATTGATACTCGCCAAATACAATCAGGAAGCGCACTACTCTTAATTCTATTAGCCATAGCTACAAGCATAACAATATTTCTGAGGAGACGGCAAAGAAATATGGTAGTACTGAAGAATGTCATAAACGAAACCGCGGACGCTTTCACTTCAAGAGGGGGAGTAGTTAACACAGTTACCTGTACTCATCCGGCCAAAACATCGATTCGACCGAATTTTCTGACGACAGGTCTACAGCTTTGCACGTAACAACAAGGAAAAGTTCAATACTACTTTAATAACGCATCCGGCCAAAACACCGCTCCCACCGAATCGCTGACGGCGCATCAATACTGCTTTACTAACTCATACGGCCCTTCTGCCGACGAGACACTTATAGTCTTGCGCGTGGCAACAACAAAACAAATACAAGACAATAAGCGGAACTGGCCCAACAATTGCAAGTGAAGAAATCACGCGGCTAATAACGTGCGTTAGGGCAAGAGTGTATTGATGCGCCGTCAGCGATTCGCAGAGTTTTCTGGTGGGTGTACTATGTCCACTTGTTATCAGCTAATTAAGTCATCATTTTGATAAATTTTGGCTGTTTTTCATTTGTTTATTTAATGGTTATTATTTTTCCAAAAAAATATTAAAAATCAACGCGACTCTTTAGCAACTTAAAACTTGCAGATTATTACCATTTTTTTGCACAAATTATCAAATTGCACAATTACACAATTACAAATTGCACAATTTATCAAAATGTTGATGACTTAATAAACTGATCACAAGTGTATGTATGACACATTAATAAAAAAATGCAGTTAATACCAAATGATTTATGCATGTACACTCATGGCCAAAATAGTAGAAATTTTTTGCGGAATCCCCGCCAGCACAAAGAGAAGTTCCTGGGCCTTATAAATAAAAATTTAGCAATTGCTTATTTTTTAATTTCAGACCTTTTACTTAAATTGATTTGAAGAAATCAATTAAAAAGTCGGAAATTTTAAGAACAAGCAATTGCTTAGTTTTTATTCATAAGGCCCCTTGTCAACTTTTTCTCCAACAGCGATGCCAACAAATTGAAAACCTTTACGCTCATCCGAGTAGTCTTGCGGAACTCGGAATCATCATTAGTTTTTATAATTTGATAAGCCTGCTCGAAAAATCCATGAGCTTGCCGCTCTTCTTGAGTATATATTTCACTTGTCCCAATTCTTTGTGTTTTGTACTTTTTGTACACATAATACAATTGCCCTAAATCTAAAAGCAATATTTCCTCTTGTAGCAACGAAACCATTTTAGTAATTTTAGTAATACTTTATATTTAATTTTTGTGAAGTTCCCGCCAGCACACAGAATAATATAAAGTGTCGAATATTGGAATGTCAAATACAGCAGCCACTGACAAGGCCGTACTGTGTTTGCCGCGGCAGTCACTGCCAATATTAGCAGTAACAGCCGATTTTAAAAACTGTCACTGCCACTGCCACTGCGCTATTGTATTTTGGCCTTTAGTCGTTGGAGTATGCGCTTATAAAATTTACATAAGAAAGTGGTACTATAATGGATAAAAAGTAAGTCAATAGAACTGAAAGTTGTAAAAAATTGTGAAATATATATATGTTNAAAACTGTCACTGCCACTGCCACTGCGCTATTGTATTTTGGCCTTTAGTCGTTGGAGTATGCGCTTATAAAATTTACATAAGAAAGTGGTACTATAATGGATAAAAAGTAAGTCAATAGAACTGAAAGTTGTAAAAAATTGTGAAATATATATATGTTTGCCTGAATTACAGATCAAAAATTGTAAGCAACAAAAGGAAACTTGCGCGGTTGGTCGAGCTGATGCAGGCGAATGGGGGCATAGGCAAAGGAATTTTCGGAAAGAGTAGGGTCTCCGCTTCTTTTGTGAAAGATATACAAATATTTCTTGTGCATATAACTCCGGCTACGCCATCCACAGTGTTTTTGGGCAGAACCAACATCAAATTTTACAAAAAACTGCATAATTTATTAACTAGTGCTCGGAAATTTGAAATCTTTATTTTAAACTAGCAAATACCCGGCGTGCTTCGCGACGCCTCATGAGTAATTTTGCATCAAAGCTAAGGAGAAGCCGTATTGAAACTCAAATGGGAAAACCTCTTAAGGGAAGAATTTTGCCTTTATTGATATCCATAATTCATCTAGTCGGCAATTGTAACCCTAGTACATATGTATGTACATATAATGTGTTGTAATCGATTGGTAATAATAATAAAAGTTAAGATCTATCTTCACAAATCAGTGCCGTATCAGTTCAGTATCATTGCCAATCATCATCGATCAGTGATACCAACTTACACACATCCGTAGTATGTCGCCCGGTACTTTCAGTAAAATGAAGTTCATTGAAACCAAGATGACCAAGATGATAGTAATGATCAATTGGCAATTACTGCCAAATTATATAATTCTGGATAATTCCGTACCCACACAAATACACAAACAAATCTTTGCCGAATTAACTTCGCTCTAAAAAATTTTTGTTTAAATTTAAGCATAAAATTTTGTCGGTTCGGTTCAGCGGTTCGAACTGTTTTTGCTCTTTTAGATTGGTTCGCCAAAACGGTTTTTTGGTCTTTGAACCGGGGTTTCGGTTCGGTTCAACGGTTCGAAAAACAAACAAATAATAAAGTCTAAGTTCGGGCGGAGCTGAATATTCAATACCCGGCGCAAGTATTAAAAATATGATTTTCACCTTTCCGAAAGCCACCGAAACATGGTTACCGGGGTGTATCAATTTTGAGTAATTTAGCGTCCTTAAATTTCGAAATATTGAAGTTTCAAGCTTTCCTGAAATTTACCGTTATNGTGGTTATTGTCAGATTTTGCCCATTTTCAATACCATCCGTCCTACGCTCGAAAGAAGTGCGCATACAAAGTTTCGTTAAAACAGTCACGGCTTAATCGATTTGTCTTTTTATTCTGATAACTTATGTATACATTTGTCTATATCTATCTCGATTAGTTTTACCTGTTACAAACAACCGTTATGTGACCAAAGTTATAATACCCTTGTGCACAAGTGCGCTCTGGTATAAAAAATAACGCGCAAGGTCACATGGTAAACAAACATGGTAGGTATTACCATGTTTAAGAAAAAGAAAAAAAGTGGGTACCNTCACTTATATATACATTTGTCTATATCTATCTCGATTAGTTTTACCTGTTACAAACAACCGTTATGTGACCAAAGTTATAATACCCTTGTGCACAAGTGCGCTCTGGTATAAAAAATAACGCGCAAGGTCACATGGTAAACAAACATGGTAGGTATTACCATGTTTAACAAAAAGAAAAAAAGTGGGTACCTTTATCTATTAAAACTTAGTTGAAACGAACCTTTAAACCTTTATGGAAAGTGGTTCGGTTTTCGTTTCGGATCAAACATTTGTGGAAAATTTCGGTTCGGTTAATGGTCCAGTTAATTAATAGAAAAAAACGGTTTTCCGGTTCAAAACCGGTTCGGTTCAAAACCGGTTCACGTCCCTGTATTAAATACTGCGATCAAGGAGCACACAAGATATTGACATGAAAATATTAATGTAAGTAGAAAGTTTAGCAGCTAACTATATTAATAAAAGTTTAAAATCAATTAGATAAATCTGAGAAATCCCATTCGAGATTTTAGAAAAAAGTAGTGTTTGTATCGGAGATTTCCTAAAAACAGAACAATGTCGATGGACGCCCAGACTCTCCAAGCCCTTCTAAATACTGCAATCCGTACGGCAACCGAACATTCCAGACAGGAATTTCAGACCCGTATAGACGAACTTACAAATAGATTAGCTAGAATCGAGACCCCAACTCAAGTGGTTCAGTATGAGCCGGTTACAATTGAACCAAATGTATTGTGTGACGAATCCTTAGACCTGGTAAAGACCATGCCGGAATTCAAGGGTGATCCTACCCGTTATGTCTCATGGCGGCAAGCAGCTCACACTGCGTATAAGGTATTCGAGGGATTCCAAGGTAGTTCCAAACACTACCAGGCAGTAGGCATCATAAGAAATAAAGTAGTAGGGGCGGCAGATAGTGTGCTTTCATCCTTCAACACA
>NW_016161132.1:12066-25039 GCF_001687245.7 Rhagoletis zephyria
CGTATTAAGAGAGGAAATCGGTAAAATATGCCACGTCTATGTGGACGACGTCATAATTTTTTCAGAAAGTGCTGAGCAACATTTAAAGGACATAGACCTGGTACTACAAAAACTTTACGCCGCTAATATGCGGGTGTCCGCCGACAAGTCCAAATTCTTTCAAGAAAGTGTCGAGTTTCTGGGCTTTACAGTATCCAAAGAGGGTATCAAGACATGCCCCGATAAAGTGAGGGATATTTTGGACCTCGCTGTCCCCAAATCATTAAGAGCCTTACGATCATTCTTGGGGTTGGCTGGCTATTACAGACGATTCGTAAAGGACTACGCTGCGATTACAAAGCCCCTAACAAAATACCTACGTGGGAAAAATGGAAATATCGGTGCTAACCAATCCCGGAAAATAGAAATAACCTTAGACGAAGAAGCACTTAACGCCTTTGGTAGAATTAAAAGGATTCTTGCATCAGAGGATGTACTGCTCCTTTACCCAGACTACAAGCAGCCCTTTGACTTGACAACGGACGCCTCTTCACATGCCATAGGCGCTGTTTTGTCACAAAACGGCAGACCTATCACTATGATCTCGAGAACTCTGTCTCAGACAGAGGAAATCTATGCGACCAATGAAAGAGAGCTCCTGGCGATTGTATGGGCACTACAAAAACTTCGTAACTACCTATACGGCGTAAAACACTTGAACATCTATACAGATCACCAACCGCTCACCTTCGCTTTGTCCGACAAAAACCCAAATGCAAAGATGAAAAGGTGGCGCGCTTTTGTTGAAGAGTACTCACCAAAGTTCCACTACAAACCAGGTAAAGAAAACTTTGTCGCCGATGCACTTTCCCGGCAACACATAAATACACTGGACAACGAGGTGGACACAGGAAATATGGCCACCAACAGCGAATTGTCACTAACTCAAGCAATACCTACAGTAAAAAACCCCATTAATTGTTTCCAAACTCAGATTATACTAGAGGAGGGCAGCAAATTACCGGTTAGCACGTCAATTCTTTTTAAGACACGAGTGAGGCATCGAATATCTATTTGTAACCTACAAGATTTATTGAAAGCCATGAAACAATGTGTAAATCCGAATGTTGTTAACGGGCTGCTATGCGAACTCTCTACTTTGGCACTAATCCAAAACGAGCTTACCACATCTTTTCCAGGGGTAAAGTTCCGCCACACTACAAAGCAGGTTATCGACGTTTTTAATAAGGAGGACCAAAGAGAAATCCTCCAAACCGAACATAATCGTTCATATAGATCCTGTCGCGAAAATGAGCGGCAATTCCTGGAAAATTACTACTTCCCTGACTTAAGGAAAATCCTAAAAGAAATAGTTTCAAATTGCAAATGAAGCAAAATACCAAAGACGTCCCCCAAACCCCGAAATAGGATCAACCCCCATAACTTCATACCCAGGGGAAATCCTTCACGTTGACATTTATTCGACAGACAAAACACATTTTCTCACAACAATAGATAAATTCTCAAAATTTGCAATGGTTTTTCCAATAAAATCCAGAGCCATAGTGGATATTAAGGAACCAATCTACGGACTCCTCAACTTTTACAAAAACACTAAATTTCTGGTTTGCGATAACGAGAGGTCACTGAATTCAGAAACTATTAGAGCAATCTTATAAAACCACTTTGGAGTCACGATCTACACCACGCCACCGGCTCACAGTACGACGAACGGCCAGGTGAAGAGGTTCCACAGTACACTTACGGAAATTGCACGCTGCCAAAAGCTCGAGACTTGCATTTCCGACACGGTCGAATTAATTCTGCTAGCAACGGCTAAGTACAACCGCACCGTCCATTCCGTGACAAACAGGAAACCTATAGATATCATCCATGCAGCGCCAGACGAACTGGTTAACGAAATAAAGAATAGACTTATACAAACCCAACAAAATGACTTAAAAAGACACAATATAAAGAGACGAACAAGACAATATAAACCAGGGGAAAAGGTTTTTGTGAAGACGAATAAGAGAATAGGAAACAAATTCACTAAACTTTACACCGAAAAAACAGTCCAGAGCGATTTAGATACCTTTGTTTTAATCGACGGACGTAAAGTTCACAAAACCAACTTAAAACACTGAAATTTTTCCTTCCTTCTTAGGGTAACTCTGCTCTTGACAATAGATCATTGGGCCAATGCGAGGATATTCAATTATACCAGCTCCAACTACATCCCAATAACAACAGGGAAAGTGATCCTCCACGAACACTATGAGTTTCTACTCCACAAGACAAACTTGACAGAATTCGAAGCGATAGCGGAAGAGACGGACGCAATATTGGAGCAATTTCCACTTTCTCACGCCAGGCAACTTCTCCGAAACGACGCTAACGAAATATTAAAACTACTAGACGCGGTCAGAATACATCACCGGCATGCCCGAGGCATTAATATCTTAGGGACTGCATTAAAGTACATAACCGGCACCCCAGACTTTGATGACTTCCAAACAATTGAGACCAGAGCCGAAGCCCTAATAGAAGCAAATGAACAGCAGGCAATGATTAATTCAGTTACACAAGGGAAAATTAACGAACTGACAGTGACAGTTAATAAACTTTTAGCACAGGCAAAACGGACGCAGATCGACACGGGAAATCTCTTTTCTTTAGTCAGTACTAGAAATAGAGCAGTGATAATGGAGTTAGAAACCATTATAACATCAGTAGCTCTGGGAAAAGTAAATGTTATTAACCCCATTCTGCTTAATGGCATGGAAATAAACAATATATTAGCTGCTGAGCTCTCTACAAATACCAGTATAACTGACATACTTTCTGTTTCTAAATTTAAGATATTTCAGAATACACAGTTTATTTATTTCATTATTAAATACCCAAAAATAGCTAGGATTTGTAATAACGTAAAGTTACTGCCCGTTATCCAAAATGGAAGAATTATTTCTTTGGAAACAAATGTTATAGCTGAATGCAACGGAGAATACATCCCCCTTTATAATTGTAGAGAAGCCATAACAGCAAACTTCTGCCGACCCTTGAAAGAAAGTCCCTGTGTACGACAACTACTTAACCAACATTCCGCAAAATGCAAATCCAAATCTGCCGATCACGTGCCCGCCATTGAGGAGATCGACGACGGCATAATTTTAATTAATGACCAGCCCGCGATAATACAAAACGAAAATTTGACAAGATTGACTAGAGGAACTTTTTTGATAACATTCAAAGGCGATATTACAATAAACACCACCACTTATAACAACTGGAATGAAGTAATGCGTTCACATCCCGAAGCGGTACCCACACAGCACGTTAACTTCACCGAACATATCGAGTTATTATCACTTCCACACCTACAAAGAATTAATATGAAAAACCTTAAGCACATAGCACACCTACGGAATCTTATTGATACTCGCTCAATACAATCAGGAAGCGCCTTGCTCTTAATCCTATTAGCCATAGCTACAAGCATAACAATATTTCTGAGGAGACGGCAAAGAAATATGGTAGTACTGAAGAATATCATAAAGGAAACCGCGGACGCTTTCACTTCAAGAGGGGGAGTAGTTAACACAGGTAACCACTCATCCGGCCAAAACACCGCTTCCACCGAATTTGCTGACGGCGCGTCTATAGCTTTGCACGTAACAACAAGCAAAAGTTCAATACTGCTTTAATAACTCATACGGCCATTCTGCCGACGAGACACTTATAGTCTTGCGCGTGGCAACAACAAAACAAATGCAAGACAATAAGCGGAATTGGCCCAGCAATTGCAAGTGCAGAAGTCACGCGGCTAATAGCGTGCAGTAACTGAAATTAGGGCAAGAGTGTAGGTATTTGGACGCTAGCGTCGCTTTTATGTAGTCAGTTATTTCAACTCATCCGCTGAGACCGGCTGCCCTTGGTAATCCAAGGGAAATAAAGAATCTTAATCAAAACTAAGTGGTTAAATCTTACTTATATGGTCCTGCCCTAGCACATCCCAATGTTAATTGGTCCATATTTTTTATATGAATTGTGGTTAATTTTGGAGTACTCCTTGGTCCTTAGGGAGTACTCTTCACACGCATGCATGGAGTAGTCGCGATTTTTGCAGGGTAAGTTAGGTTAAGTTGCGGCTGTTCAATTATAAGCAACACCCATTTAACAGAATTTTTAAGAGAGAGCCGTAAGTTACGTTAAGTTGCCACAATCAGACCATAACTCAATTGATTGAATGTTGATCTGCTTGTTGCATATGCATGAAGCGAAACACACATTTCTTTGCTGTTATTTATTCTGTATGCTACTACAGCGATGTAAAATAAGGTTTCTGCTGTGCAGCGCCCACTGCTTTTTTAATGAACTTCATATTTATGAAATAAAGGAAAAGCTAAAGATCAATGTATGTATGTATGACACACCAAGAAGCCTACAGTGAGCGTGTGCCGATATCGCAGCTAGCAGCATTTTGAAATAAAAAAAAAAAAAAAAAAACAAAAACAGTTGCCAAACGAAATACACGATGGATAGTGTTTGTTTCAGGGTTCGGAAATTCTCACTCACATTCTCTCACGTTCGCGATCGATAATATTCCAAATCAATTTTTGCATTCTTTTATCGCGAGTGAAAAATGCAAACAAATTTATCATCTCTCACATTCGGAATGCGATCGACAAAAAAATTTCCGCTGCTTTTCATTCGCGATCGAAAAAAGCAAAGAAATTTTCTCTCACTCGAATATGAGAAGTCCGAGCATTGCCGATCAGCGTTGCCAGGACTTCGGCATGAGAAAACGTCCCTCTTGGTTTGAAAAAACGCCATTTCCTACCCAAAAACGTCTTTTTCAAATGTATGCACACAGAATTGTTCTTATTAAACTTTAATTGTATACAAAGGTACATAAGTATATATGTATGTAAGATATGTATATTAAAATGTTATTTCGATAGAGCACATTTAAAATTCATTGTAAACTAGTTTGAGATCGTTAATATAAAAATCATTTTATACATACACTTGTGGTCAGCTGTTTAAGTCATAAATATTTTGATCGATGGTGGCTGTCCTTTTGTTTATTTAATGTTTATTATTTTCCCATAAAAGCTTAGCTGATTATATAGCAAAGAAAATATAAATCCACATTTCAAACTTTATGCAAAAATTATGAAAAATCTGCAAATTTTCAGCTAGATTTTCAACGTTTTATGCAGATTTTTAAAAATTTTTTTGAGTATGCAGTTTGATAGCCAATTATTTTCCAGGGTAATAATGTGCAGGTTTTAAGTTGCTAAAGAATCGCGTTGATTTTACAACGCTTTTATCAACTTGCAATGTTGTGTGTCCAAAAACTTTCAATGTTGTGGATCCAGAAACTTTCAATGTTGTGTGTCCGACACCATAAAACCTTTGCTTTGAAAAGCTCCTATAAAAAAGCATAGTGCATAGGGCGACATCTGTAGTGAATAGGGCGAGGTAGATGNATGTATGTATGTGGGTATATGAATAACGACCGCTTAAAATCGATTTCAAAGTTCTACTTTCGCTGTAGAAGTATGTACATACATATGTAAATGCATGTGTGTGCACCTTTCTATTAATTAGATATTAAAATAACGCTCCACGTTTTTCATTTTCAATTTCATAGATTGTTTATAATGACTTTTGCTAAAATTTCAAAATCAAAAGTTATCAAAACAAATTCTATGGGACTGAGAAATATTATTTTCTACTTTTTAGTCCATTTATAAAAGCGTTGTATATTAAAAAGTTTTTTTTATATTATTTATTTAATATTTTTTTCTCTTGTAGACATTTGGTTAGGTGGTCGGTTGTCGAAAATGAAATGNAACTTTTTATGCGGATTTTTAAGAATTTTTTTGAGTATGCAGCTTGATAGCCAATTATTTTCCAGGGTAATAATGAGCAAGTTTTAAGTTGCTAAAGAATCGCGTTGATTTTTAATATTTTTTTCTCTTGTAGACATTTTTTTAGGTGGAACATTTGGTAAGAAGGAACATAGCAATATTTCAGCCTTTTTCGCGTTCATTACATTTCGACTGCTGAGTGGAAGATCGACCTGTCTCGGCAACCAGTTCGAAAACGCACTATCTAAAAAAAAAATGCAAGAACGCCCTATTTCAGAATTTTATAGAAAAACAATCTATCTCAGAATTTGGTTGAAGAACGCCCTATTTCAGAATTTTATAGAAAAACAATCTATCTCAGAATTTGGTTGAAGAACGCCCTATTTCAGAATTTTATAGAAAAACAATCTATCTCAGAATTTGGTTGAAGAACGCCCTATTTCAGAATTTTATAGAAAAACAATCTATCTCAGAATTTGGTTGAAGAACGCCCTATTTCAGAATTTTATAGAAAAACAATCTATCTCAGAATTTGGTTGAAGAACGCCCTATTTCAGAATTTTATAGAAAAACAATCTATCTCAGAATTTGGTTGAAGAACGCCCTATTTCAGAATTCGATTAAAAATGCCCTACGTTACTTGAAAATGTGCTGATGTAGAGCGCTTTTGAATCGGCAGCTGAGATAGGGCGTTTTTGAAACGAATTCTGAAATAGGGCGTTTGCAATCAAATTCTCAAATAGGACGTTTTTGAAAAGTGTTTTGAGATAGGGCGTTTTCGAACTGGTTGCCGAGATAGGTCGATCTTCCACTCAGCAGTCGAATTTCAATGAAGTCTTAAAAAAGTCGCCTACTTTTTTTTGACTTTTTATGCCGCTACAGATTTTTTGGTGCTTTTGCGAGCGTGCGTGTTGCAATAGATCATCTCTTCCTGTTGTGGCTTTTAAAGTGCAATTGCAAACATTGCAATAAGCCTCGTAACCTCAGCCTTTGAACGCGGGATCCTTGTCCAAGAATCCAAAAAAATACGCATACGCTTAGTTTGCATCATATTTAAGTCATTTGTGTTCAAAGGTTAAATATCTTTTGAAGAAGCTGCTGCAAAAAACAAAGCTTGTAAAGATTTATTAAGAAAATAATTCAAAATCTGTTCTACTTACAAGATTTAGTAACAGAGAAAAATTACTGGGAAGATAAAAAAACGTCATATTTGCACAAAAAACGTCCGAACGTCAACAAGATACAAAAAACGTCCAAACGACGTTGAATACGGCAACCTGGCAACGCTGTTGCCGATGTCGGCCTCCCATAAATGAGAAAAATTTTCAACGACGTTGTATGGGAGATATTTATCGCGTTTGTTTTGGGTATGCATTTTGTTATGCATAGAGCATACATACATACATATGTAAATATGTAAGTTAACGCTAATAATGTCAACAACCAATTATATAAAGATCCACTCCAATAAATAACTGCCATTTTACATCCGGCACAAGTCAATATAATAATTTGGCAATAACAATAAATAAGCCAAAGCCAAAATGCATCCCCGACGCTAGATCAGCAATATTAGCGAATTGGGAATAACAACCGGCATGCGCCGAATAACAAGTGCAGTCAAATTGGAACAACATCCGGCATTCAGCTACTGGGACTTTAGCTTAAGATATTTTTGTTAGCCTAAGTAGTTTTAACTAATATAAGCTGGAAAAATTGTTAAGTTAGTTAATAACAAGAACTCAACAATAAAGGTCTTCTGACCCAAAAAAATTAATTTTGTTTGGCCTTCTTAATTAATAGGCCAATAATTGGCGCCCTGAGCTAAAAAGCTGGGCCGGTAAAGAAAATAAAAAATCGTGAAGTTATAAGTTTTTTAAAAAGTGCCACTAAATAAAAAAAAAAAAAAAAAGTGCTACGAAAAGGAAAAACAACTTCAACAAGTGCCACCGAAACATAAAAACAAAGTGCCACAAAGACTTTTTCTACAGGCGTGAAAAGGAAGTGGAATATTCCTGGACGCTATACCGGAACCAGCCAGCAACCCGAGCAAAAATAACATCATAAGGAGTAAGAGAGTGTTCCTGAGTACAGAGGAAAAGGGATAAAAACACGCTTACCGGTTATGAAGCTGTTTCTAACGTAAGAATTAATTAGATTTAAGAAATTTTTTTTAAACTTTCAAGTAGTGAAGAAAAATTACTTCCAACTAAATAACCCTCATGAAATTTTTTAAAATTGTAAAAATAAAAACGGAAGAAAACAAATTAAATTTAGAATCCTAGAACGGAAAAAAATTTTAAAAGAAATTAAAATTCACAAACTTACAAACCAAAAGAAAGAAAAAATATATAAGTACGAAATCATAAATCGTTCAACCTTTTTGAAAGAAATCAAAACATTGAAAGATTTAAAAATTTTTCATTTTTTCAAAACAAAAACAAATAATAACAGAATAATCCAAAGGTTGCAAGAATTTGCAGAGCGAATGCTACAAATGTAAATTTTTTTCATGAAAAAAAAAACATTTAAAGGAGAATTAAAAGAAATTTTTAGACACTTACAAAAATACGAAATACTATTTATAAAAAAGCAAAATGGCAAACCAAAATAATCTAATTAGACCACCAGTGCTAAACACTACATCTCCCCCTGCACCTTCCACCTCCACTCCGCAAATGTCCGCAGACCTAGCTAACCTTAGAAGCAAACGCACCAAATCTTGTCCAAAATGTCCTTAATAGCAATATAGCCCCAATAATAACAGACCAAACAATAGAAGAACAATTTAGGAATAATATGAGTGAAATGGATAAAATTCCAGATGTAGTACGTTCACTACGGGAATTTTCCGGCAACGCTTCGGAATTTAACTCCTGGAAGAAAAGCGTTGAACGCATCCTACGAATATATGAACCCTCAAAAGGCACACCTAAATATTTCGGTATTCTAAACATTATTAGGGACAAAATAATAGGAAAGGCAGATATTGCATTAGAATCGTATAATACGCCTCTAGATTGGACAGCAATCGCTCGCTGCTTGACCACTCACTACGCAGACAAAAGAGATATAGGGACACTAGAGTATCAAATGACGTGCCTAGTGCAAGGACGATTATCAGTAAACGAATTCTACCAAAAAGTTTATGGACATTTATCTCTAATCCTAAACAAAATAGGATGCATGGAGATTAGTGAAGAATCAGTCCATTTACTAACGGAGAACTACCGTGATAAGGCCCTCGATACCTTCATTAGAGGACTTTCTGGTGACCTCCCTATACTTCTAGGCACAAAAGAACCGAAAAACCTGCCAGAAGCCCTGCATCTTTGCCTCAAACTTGAAAATCAAAATTTTAGAGCATACCACGCTAACAACCAGACGTTGAATGCACCAGCAACTCCACGTCAACTAGGTTCCAACTACCCAAATCCACGACAGCAACTCTTCGCACCAAGATATACTCAACCAACAAATCGACAATTTCCATAGACCAAATTCTATCCTGAATTAGCTCATTTACCCCAACCTCTAACAAACCCAATCCAACAAAATTATCGCCAACGAAATCCTGTTCCTCCCAATCTTCAGCAATATGCCAACCAAAAGCCAAATCATTATAACCAATATGGATACCAATCCCAAAATCCCTATAACCAACAACAGAACTACCCCCCTCCCAGACCTCCTAAACCACACCAACCAATGGACGTAGACCAAAGCGTCAGAACAAGAGCGGTTAAGTATATGAACCGTCCTAAGCCCCAAGATCCAGGCAAAAGACCACTAAATACATCAATGATAAACCATCCCCCAACAAAGGTACAAAGAAACTTTCACATAAACTCTGACGAACCGACAGAAGACCAATACTGCGAGCAACAATACTATGAAGACCAATATTATGAAAACCGATACGATCACAATCAGGACATAACCCACAATAACGAAAATGAAGAANTCAATGATAAACCATCCCCCAACAAAGGTACAAAGAAACTTTCACATAAACTCTGACGAACCGACAGAAGACCAATACTGCGAGCAACAATACTATGAAGACCAATATTATGAAAACCAATACGACCACAATCAGGACATAACCCACAATAACGAAAATGAAGAACTGCATGATCTAACCGATGTACATTTTTTAGATTAAACAGCTCTTCGTTGCCTTATTTTAGATGCAAAACGAGGAGCGGCGAAATACTGAAGTTTCTAGTTTTAATTTAGAAGATTGCAAACTAAAATTCTTCCTGTTACCTACGCTCAAAACATTTCATGCAATATTAGGAAATGACAGCCTGAAAGAACTTTCGGCAGTTATACATACAAAAGAAAATTAAGATTTAGTAACAGAGAAAAATTACTGGGAAGATAAAAAAACGTCATATTTTTGCACAAAAAACGTCCGAACGTCAACAAGATACAAAAAACGTCCAAACGACGTTGAATACGGCAACCTGGCAACGCTGTTGCCGATGTCGGCCTCCCATAAATGAGAAAAATTTTCAACGACGTTGTATGGGAGATATTTATCGCGTTTGTTTTGGGTATGCATTTTGTTATGCATAGAGCATACATACATACATATGTAAATATGTAAGTTAACGCTAATAATGTCAACAACCAATTATATAAAGATCCACTCCAATAAATAACTGCCATTTTACATCCGGCACAAGTCAATATAATAATTTGGCAATAACAATAAATAAGCCAAAGCCAAAATGCATCCCCGACGCTAGATCAGCAATATTAGCGAATTGGGAATAACAACCGGCATGCGCCGAATAACAAGTGCAGTCAAATTGGAACAACATCCGGCATTCAGCTACTGGGACTTTAGCTTAAGATATTTTTGTTAGCCTAAGTAGTTTTAACTAATATAAGCTGGAAAAATTAGTTAAGTTAGTTAATAACAAGAACTCAACAATAAAGGTCTTCTGACCCAAAAAAATTAATTTTGTTTGGCCTTCTTAATTAATAGGCCAATAATTGGCGCCCTGAGCTAAAAAGCTGGGCCGGTAAAGAAAATAAAAAATCGTGAAGTTATAAGTTTTTTAAAAAGTGCCACTAAATAAAAAATAAAATAAAGTGCTACGAAAAGGAAAAACAACTTCAACAAGTGCCACCGAAACATAAAAACAAAGTGCCACAAAGACTTTTTCTACAGGCGTGAAAGGGAAGTGGAATATTCCTGGACGCTATACCGGAACCAGCCAGCAACCCGAGCAAAAATAACATCATAAGGAGTAAGAGAGTGTTCCTGAGTACAGAGGAAAAGGGATAAAAACACGCTTACCGGTTATGAAGCTGTTTCTAACGTAAGAATTAATTAGATTTAAGAAATTTTTTTTAAACTTTCAAGTAGTGAAGAAAAATTACTTCCAACTAAATAACCCTCATGAAATTTTTTAAAATTGTAAAAATAAAAACGGAAGAAAACAAATTAAATTTAGAATCCTAGAACGGAAAAAAATTTTAAAAGAAATTAAAATTCACAAACTTACAAACCAAAAGAAAGAAAAAATATATAAGTACGAAATCATAAATCGTTCAACCTTTTTGAAAGAAATCAAAACATTGAAAGATTTAAAAATTTTTCATTTTTTCAAAACAAAAACAAATAATAACAGAATAATCCAAAGGTTGCAAGAATTTGCAGAGCGAATGCTACAAATGTAAATTTTTTTCATGAAAAAAAAAACATTTAAAGGAGAATTAAAAGAATTTTTTAGACACTTACAAAAATACGAAATACTATTTATAAAAAAGCAAAATGGCAAACCAAAATAATCTAATTAGACCACCAGTGCTAAACACTACATCTCCCCCTGCACCTTCCACCTCCACTCCGCAAATGTCCGCAGACCTAGCTAACCTTAGAAGCAAACGCACCAAATCTTGTCCAAAATGTCCTTAATAGCAATATAGCCCCAATAATAACAGACCAAACAATAGAAGAACAATTTAGGAATAATATGAGTGAAATGGATAAAATTCCAGATGAAGTACGTTCACTACGGGAATTTTCCGGCAACGCTTCGGAATTTAACTCCTGGAAGAAAAGCGTTGAACGCATCCTACGAATATATGAACCCTCAAAAGGCACACCTAAATATTTCGGTATTCTAAACATTATTAGGGACAAAATAATAGGAAAGGCAGATATTGCATTAGAATCGTATAATACGCCTCTAGATTGGACAGCAATCGCTCGCTGCTTGACCACTCACTACGCAGACAAAAGAGATATAGGGACACTAGAGTATCAAATGACGTGCCTAGTGCAAGGACGATTATCAGTAAACGAATTCTACCAAAAAGTTTATGGACATTTATCTCTAATCCTAAACAAAATAGGATGCATGGAGATTAGTGAAGAATCAGTCCATTTACTAACGGAGAACTACCGTGATAAGGCCCTCGATACCTTCATTAGAGGACTTTCTGGTGACCTCCCTATACTTCTAGGCACAAAAGAACCGAAAAACCTGCCAGAAGCCCTGCATCTTTGCCTCAAACTTGAAAATCAAAATTTTAGAGCATACCACGCTAACAACCAGACGTTGAATGCACCAGCAACTCCACGTCAACTAGGTTCCAACTACCCAAATCCACGACAGCAACTCTTCGCACCAAGATATACTCAACCAACAAATCGACAATTTCCATAGACCAAATTCTATCCTGAATTAGCTCATTTACCCCAACCTCTAACAAACCCAATCCAACAAAATTATCGCCAACGAAATCCTGTTCCTCCCAATCTTCAGCAATATGCCAACCAAAAGCCAAATCATTATAACCAATATGGATACCAATCCCAAAATCCCTATAACCAACAACAGAACTACCCCCCTCCCAGACCTCCTAAACCACACCAACCAATGGACGTAGACCAAAGCGTCAGAACAAGAGCGGTTAAGTATATGAACCGTCCTAAGCCCCAAGATCCAGGCAAAAGACCACTAAATACATCAATGATAAACCATCCCCCAACAAAGGTACAAAGAAACTTTCACATAAACTCTGACGAACCGACAGAAGACCAATACTGCGAGCAACAATACTATGAAGACCAATATTATGAAAACCGATACGAT
>NW_016161132.1:25064-37766 GCF_001687245.7 Rhagoletis zephyria
TTATGGTTATTGGAAACACAAAAAAAATCTACCTAAGACAGTACAGTGTGCAAAGCGTTAACACAATACAGATTCGAGACGAACACATGACCACAGTAGAGAAAAAAGAGATAGGACAGTTGGTACAGAAATACAGCAAACTATTTTCAGAACCCAACGAAAAATTGACCTACACAACTAAAGTAGTTGCGGAAATCAGGACAAACTCCGACACACCCATATATTCCAAATCATATCCATATCCTATTACCCTTAAACAGGAAGTCGAAAATCAAATAAACAAGCTATTGGAGGACGGAGCTTTTGGCGTACCGAAAACTATAGTAATCAACAATGAAAAGTCCTTAAATTCAGCTTCAATTCAGTTTATGGTCGAGGACCAACTAGGTATCAAAATTTTTAAGACACCCCCATATGCAAGTCAAGTTAATGGCCGGGTAGAAAGATTCCACTCTACCCTATCAGAAATTATGCGCTGCCTCAAACCCGAAAGCACCCATCGCTCTTTCCAAGAACTTCTAGATCGTTGCACATACGAATACAACTACTCCATACACTCCGCTACAGGAAAACGGCCATTAGAAACATACTTTGGCAGACGCGTCTCAATAAATCCAGAGCAATATGAAACCTCACGTCGAGAAAATATCGAAACACTTAAGAAAAAACAAGCAAAAGATTTAGAAAACCATAATAAAAATCGTAAACCAATGAATATTTACGCACCTGGAGAAATAATCTATGTTAGGATAAGTAAAAGATTAGGATCGAAACTCACAGCCAGATATAAAAAAGAAATAGTCAAAGAGGATAGATCTAGTATAGTTATAACCGAAAAAGGCAGAGTAGTTCATAAAAGTAACATTAGAAATTAGTCATAGTTAAATTAAATATTACCTTCTCAATACCCTCATGTTTTCATTATAGGCTACTCGTACATCTAGTGTACGCATACTTTAAAATTATAGATTACACAAATTCACAACTGGCAACCTTCGACACAGGACTGACGAAACTTCAAACAGGAACATATAGAGTAATACATAAAATAGACCTAGACGAATGTCAAAAAACCTTAGACGAAATAAGCAACACAATTAGAACCAAGAAACTTACGGGAAATCCCTTATTACCCATCATCATTCACGAACTTAATCTAACACAAACATATCTAAATAGACTTAAACCCAAAAGATTCAGAAAATCAATAGACATACTAGGCACAATCAGGACATAACCCACAATAACGAAAATGAAGAACTGCATGATCTAACCGATGTACATTTTTTAGATTAAACAGCTCTTCGTTGCCTTATTTTAGATGCAAAACGAGGAGCGGCGAAATACTGAATTTTCTAGTGGACACAGGATCTAACAAAAACTATATCCAGTCCAGTCTAGTGAAGAAAGCAATAGAAAACAATGAACCATTTTTCGCCAACTCAGTTGGAGGAAAAATAAAAATTACACACCACACATTTTTGAACCTTTTTAATTTAGAAGATTGCAAACTAAAATTCTTCCTGTTACCCACGCTCAAAACATTTCATGCAATATTAGGAAATGACAGCCTGAAAGAACTTTCGGCAGTTATACATACAAAAGAAAATTTTATGGTTATTGGAAACACAAAAAAAATCTACCTAAGACAGTACAGTGTGCAAAGCGTTAACACAATACAGATTCGAGACGAACACATGACCACAGTAGAGAAAAAAGAGATAGGACAGTTGGTACAGAAATACAGCAAACTATTTTCAGAACCCAACGAAAAATTGACCTACACAACTAAAGTAGTTGCGGAAATCAGGACAAACTCCGACACACCCATATATTCCAAATCATATCCATATCCTATTACCCTTAAACAGGAAGTCGAAAATCAAATAAACAAGCTATTGGAGGACGGAGCTTTTGGCGTACCGAAAACTATAGTAATCAACAATGAAAAGTCCTTAAATTCAGCTTCAATTCAGTTTATGGTCGAGGACCAACTAGGTATCAAAATTTTTAAGACACCCCCATATGCAAGTCAAGTTAATGGCCAGGTAGAAAGATTCCACTCTACCCTATCAGAAATTATGCGCTGCCTCAAACCCGAAAGCACCCATCGCTCTTTCCAAGAACTTCTAGATCGTTGCACATACGAATACAACTACTCCATACACTCCGCTACAGGAAAACGGCCATTAGAAACATACTTTGGCAGACGCGTCTCAATAAATCCAGAGCAATATGAAACCTCACGTCGAGAAAATATCGAAACACTTAAGAAAAAACAAGCAAAAGATTTAGAAAACCATAATAAAAATCGTAAACCAATGAAAATTTACGCACCTGGAGAAATAATCTATGTTAGGATAAGTAAAAGATTAGGATCGAAACTCACAGCCAGATATAAAAAAGAAATAGTCAAAGAGGATAGATCTAGTATAGTTATAACCGAAAAAGGCAGAGTAGTTCATAAAAGTAACATTAGAAATTAGTCATAGTTAAATTAAATATTACCTTCTCAATACCCTCATGTTTTCATTATAGGCTACTCGTACATCTAGTGTACGCATACTTTAAAATTATAGATTACACAAATTCACAACTGGCAATCTTCGACACAGGACTGACGAAACTTCAAACAGGAACATATAGAGTAATACATAAAATAGACCTAGACGAATGTCAAAAAACCTTAGACGAAATAAGCAACACAATTAGAACCAAGAAACTTACGNACTACAGGAAATCCCTTATTACCCATCATCATTCACGAACTTAATCTAACACAAACATATCTAAATAGACTTAAACCCAAAAGATTCAGAAAATCAATAGACATACTAGGAAAAACTTGGAAATGGATCGCCGGAAACCCAGACCATGACGATTTAATAATGCTAGAGAGTCAAATCAATAACATAACCGATAACAACAATAACCAAGCTGTAATAAATAGGATACTATTCTATAGGATAAACAATATAACAATAATGTCAAATAAAATTTTAAAAGCTGTACAAACCAGCGAAGATATACAACATAACTTTGCTATAGAATTCAAATATAAATTGAAAGTTNAGAAGAAATAATAAATATAGATTATGCCATACATTGGGCCAAGGCCGGCATAGTCAACTCTTATATATTTTCAAACGAAGAACTAATGTTAATAAAATCAATATATGAAAATAATAATTTAACGCTAAGTAACATAGAAGAATCATTAGAACTCGCAAGCATAAAAATTGTAATAAATAACTCAATGTTGTTCTATATAATTTTGATAAAGCCAATAAAAGTAAAAAAAATCTATTAATAAAATCCCATATGAGGATATCATAACTTGTAAAAATGACAAAGTTTATGGAATAAAAGAAAAATGTAAAGAATATAATAATGTAAGAATATGTAATCATAAGAATATAGTAGATATTAGCAACACCACCTGTGTCCCACAGCTGCTCAGAAGCAAACCAGCAGAATGCACATTAGTTAACAACCAGCACATCCCATCCGTAGAAAACATATCACCAGGCATCATCCTGTTAAACCAGTACAATGGCACAATCAAAATTGACAACCAAAAGATAAATCTCGTCGGATCATACGCAGTGCAATATCATAACTCCACTGTCTTGATCGACAACCAACAATATTCCTTCACTGAAATATTAAGCAGCAAACCATTACCTGCAATTCTCCAACCAAATACCATTTCAAACAAAGAAGAGGAAATACTGAGTCTAGAAATGCTGAAAGAACTTCACATGAACAACACCGTTCACCTAAAAGCAATATATACTTCGCACACAGCAGCACTTATTACCAATTTTTCGTTATCAACAATTAGTCTAATTTGCATCTCAATCGTCATAACCAGGTCAGTTTTTAGATACCTAAAAAACGAATCCATAGAACCATCAAAATATAACATAAACGTTAGCGTCAACGAGAGTAAAGATGCCCCAATACCCGATAACCCAAATCATTTAGTAGAACAAACGGGGACGTTCGTTTTTGGCGGCGGAGGAGTTAACGCTAATAATGTCAACAACCAATTATATAAAGATCCACTCCAATTAATAACTGCCAAACATTAGGTCAGCACATTTTACATCCGGCACAAGTCAATATAATAATTTGGCAATAACAATAAATAAGCCAAAGCCAAAATGCATCCCCGACGCTAGATCAGCAATATTAGCGAATTGGGAATAACAACCGGCATGCGTCGAACAACAAGTGCAGTCAAATAATAAATAAGCCAAAGCCAAAATGCAATCCCGACGCTAGATCAGCAATATTAGCGAATTGGGAAAAACATCCGGCATGCGCCGAATAACAAGTGCAGTCAAATTGGAACAACATCCGGCAATCAGCTACTGGGACTTTAGCTTAAGATAGTTTTGCTAGCCTAAGTAATTTTAACTAATATAAGCTGGAAAAATTAAAATGTTAAGTTAGTTAATAACAAGAACTCAACAATAAAGGTCTTCTGACCCAAAAAAATAAATTTTTTTTGGCCTTCTTAATTAGTAGGCCAATAATTTGTATATGTAAGTAATGCAAGCAAATGCTTTTCGGTTGGAAGGAATGTAGGAATAAGCACAAATATATGAATTATGGTGGTAACATATGTATATGTATTTGTGTACTATTTATTATTGCATACGTGTAGTTAAAGTATATTCCAAGCGTACACTTTTCAGTATATAAATGGTATATCTGCATCTTATTAACCGACTTCCAAAAAAGGAGGAGGTTATCAGTTCGTCGGAATATTTTTTATTTTATTTTTTTTTTATGTATGTTACCGCATAACTTTGGACCACGTCAACCGATAATTCTTTTTGCATCGGAAAGGTAGTGTCTCAGAGGTGGTCCCATACTAATCTGGTTGAGATCCGATCAGTGGATCATGAGATATATATATATATATATTTTTTTTTTATATGGGAGTTGAAGGCGGTTTTTTTTTGCTAAAAATTACTTGTTTTATTGTAATGATTACGTTTATTTATTATATCTAATAAATGGAACTTAGTGGGGAAAAGATTGACTAATGAGAAAAGTGGGCGTCTGGTGAAGACTGAGAGTAAAGAAAAGCAGAAAAAAATACATATAAATTTTTTATTTGTTTTAAATGTTTTGATTCGCCATTATAAGGATAGTAATAAGAAACAAAAAATATACACACGTAAATAGAATAAGAATATGTATGGATGTATGTGTTACTTAGAAGTAAACTCAATACTACGACCTTGAAAAGACGAAAAAATTTACTTGTGAGCCTTTTATACCATGTTCTGACCGACAATGAAAACACTTTGAAAACGTGTTTTGGGATTGTGGGCTGAAGGCTGTTCACACCGGCTGTTAGTGTTTTCGTTGACATATCTTACATCCTCTGATTACAGTTTTGCTACACAAAAACAAAACCAAAATGCTTTTCCCTCATTTTCTTTTCATTAGCAACCTATTACTTTCATTCTTATTTTACTTTTGCCAGCCAATTAACAATAAATCCGAAATGGCGTATTAAAGATGATAAAATATGACTTCCACTTCGATAAATTATCGAAAAAAACTAGTGCAGACACCGATTGGAATGAGTGGAACGTGAGTTTTCAAGTGGTTTTCAGCGAAAACAAGTTTTCGTTTGACAGATTTTACATGGACGAAAGCACAAGTTTTAAGTCGAAAACCAGTTTTAGCAACGAAAACATGTTTTCGATGTCGGTCAGAACATGGTATTAGCCTGAAGTATGTATGTATGTGTGTAGATACAATATTTCAGCAGCTTTCTACCTACCTTTTGTTTATTTTCCACTAATAACTAGTATGCCATGATACAATAATTTTTAGAAGGTAGTTTCACTTCTTCTTCTTATCCGCCATGTTAGCTATCTGACAGAAAACGTGTTTCGTATTTTTTGTTGTACCAACTTTTACAAAAGAAAAATACAGCATTTGACGTTGGAAAAATAAAACAAAGAAAAGCCAAACATATAAGTAGAGAAATTTTCGAATATTTTGTAATAATTTTCTTCATAAAAAATTAACTGCTGCTTTCGTGGATATTGCAACACACGGAATAGATGTAAGGACACAGCTATAAGAGCCACCGCACACCACAGACTTTATCGGCCGCCTATTTATATGATAGGGCTCGCTTGAAATATGTACATGAAGATGTATGGAGGTGCGCACATTACACCAGCTTAATCGCTCTGACCAATAAGTTGTGGTGCAATAGAAAGACTAGCGAGCACATCTAAATTGGCGGCCGATAAAGTCCGTGGTGTGCGATGGATCTAATCCATTATAAACAAGAAATATTGCTGTTATGTTTTCCTTTTTATGATTTTTATTCATGTGATTAGCAGTGGTAAAAATGTATGTATAAAATACGTATACTAATATATTAAAAATTAAGTGATCAGTTATGAAACATATAAATCTTTACATGTTCTGTTAAAAAATATCTAAAATAACAAGCGATAATCCCCAAGTTCTATATCGTAGCAGTGGCCACATTGCGCGTTTGTCACAGACACGGTTTATGTCAAAAATTTTGAAGTGAAACTACCTTCTAAAAATTATTGTATCATGCTAGTATGCTTTAGAAATATTTACGGAAATAGAGCACATGATTTTGTTCATTTTAGAGTTGTAGCAGGTAGTGAATTTTTCTTCAAACTGCATTTCGCTAAGTGCGGAGTTGTGTGGTTTAGTAGGGATTTCCCTGAATACCAGATATTTCGTAAATACGTACGTTTTTCATAAAATTTTATTTTGTAAGAGTTTTGGGTGTGCACCTACATAAATGAGATAAACAATGCGGGTGCTACATTCGCGATCACTCACAACAGCTAATCCTAAAAACTTTTTAGGGCGTTGTATGGAAGATGTTTTTTCGCTTTTCTAAAAAAATTACGCTATAATTGCACGTATACATATACATATGCATTGTCGTCAGTAGTAGAAGTAATAGAAAAGTCTTCCCATCCTGCAGGGAAACCGCGGACTATTGAATCAAATTTCTAGTTCTGTACTAGGTCTTTATCGCGAAAAGCCAACTAGTACGCTAGTAACTAGATCCTCACCAGTCCAAAATCGGCGAAAAGTGGTACTTTTAAAAAACTGTTTTTTTCAGTTTTTTCACTAGAAATCTATGTATATCTAAAGTGAAGAATTCACAAATTTTTGCGCATTCTGCGCTACTGTTCAGTAAATAACTATGCACTTATATAAGTACATGCATATAGATACACACATATATACATACATACATATGTATGTGTGCATGAATATGAAATGCAGACCTTCGTTTTATTGGGTTTTCTTCTAAGTACAGTATATTTTGCTTAGCTGCACATACTTCTTTGCACGAAAAACTTGTGCACCTAACGCCGCCGCACTTACAGGCGAAATTTTTTTTCGAATGGTGTCTTATTATCTATATAACTAGAAAAATTGATAGCCATTTCCGTTGTTCTGCGATATGAGTAAAATAAATAAAAGCTTGTAAAATTAGGTAATTGTAGGCCAGTGCAGGTAAACGTAATACTTTCTTTGATAATTGATACTAGTTGCACAATTTTTAAGGCAGCTATCGCCAATGTGCAGGTATGTTGAATGCATCTATCGGAGCAGTTTCCTTATAAATGTTAAAAATAATGTCTCAGATGCGCATTTTGGGGTAGGTATCTTAAATGTGCACTTAAGCATAAAGGCAGCAAAGCAAAATATACTGTAATACATTCATCCATACATATTCTTATTCCATTGTGAAATGAACTGAAGGTGGCGCATTCCCGAAACCGCTACTTTGGTTTTGCTGACTTTGATATTTATGGCAATACGTAAACGAACTTTTTGTTTAGAAACAAGTGCAAACGTATTGTGAAAAATCGAAGTAATTCGTGCGTTCTGAAGTAAAAAACGTTTTATTTGTAATAAAAACTTTATAAAAATGTCGTGTCGTGTGTTTTTTTTTTGTTTCCCCGCGACGACGCCTTGGCCAGAAAGTGGGTAGAGTTCTGCCGGCAGGAGAAGCCATACAATTTAGACACCAGCGTAATATGCATGAAGCACTTTACGGACCACTTTTAAACACGACATGTTAAGTTGAAAACGTTGAAATACCACAAATTACAAATTAAAATCGGAGGTAAGCAAGCATCGACCACTTTATGCAGGAAAACATGCGCTGCGACAAGATATTATCACTTTTTCGGCACGTGCAATACAAACCCAAAAATTCTAAATAGTTAATTAATAAGACCTATTCTTTTGAACATATTTCAAGAGTGGTTGTATATTTATACCCGAGCGCACTTGTGCACAAGGGTATTATAACTTTGTTCACATAACGGTTGTTTGTAACAGGCAAAACGAATCGAGATAGATATAGACAAATGTATACATAAATGATCAGAATGAAAAGAGAAATCGATTAAGCGGTGACTGTCTGTCCGTCCGTCCGTCCGTCCGTCTGTCCGTCCGTCGTGCACACGATAACTCGAGTAAAAATTGAGATATCTTAACGAAACTTGGTACTTGCACTTCTTTCGGGCGTAGGACGGATGGTATTGAAAATGGGCGAAATCGGACAATAACCACGCTACCTCCCATATAACGGTAATTTTAAAAAATACGAAAACTGCTATATTTTAGTAACTACTGAAGATTATTCACTCAAAACTGATATTTGCAATAATTTTTAGACAAAAAATAAGAATATTGAGGAAGGCGCGAAATGCGTCGAAACGCGTAGGAGTACAAAGGAAATTTTATTTCGCTTTTAACTCAACGGCCGAAACAGCTCTAACCCAGCAAACAACTAGATAGGAACTTGTCCCAAATTAAACACACAAAAAATTCAAAATCGGCGAGCAAACCCGAAGCAACAAAAAAATAATCAAGCAATAAACATGAAGCATTTTTATCAACATATTAAACTAAAATACGACGACGAAACATGTTACACTATCAAACAGTACACCAAGAACGGTAAAAAACTAGCTAAACAGAAAGAAAGACTAAAATTTCTACTACAATGCAAGGACTACGGCATTACGCCGCCGCACTTACAGGGAAAAACGTCAAAACTCATACACGGTTTCAAACTTGACACCACTCGTCGGGAATTGAAAAAATTAGAACAAACATTTCTTTTAAAAATCCTCAACCTTGAAATTAAAGAAGCCAACATAAATATTAAAATTATAACAACAACTATGAAACACATTCAAGACACACTACAAAACAAGCTTCAAAAAAGAGAATTTGAGAAAATAATTGAAAGCCAAAGACAGTTCTCAAATAAAATCGCAATGGCTACACAACAAAAACATTATAAAAAACTTCAGAATCAGATTTCAAAGAATGTGACAAAATTTGGCATTAGGTATAATGAAGAATGGTTCATAAACAAAACTGAAATTGAAGTACCACAGGAATATCGGTTGCTACTCTCTCTTGGTAATAAATTCGCACTGCCTGTTTCAAGAAAGACGTTTTCACCTATCGAAGTTATTGCAGATTTGGAACAAGGTATACAAGAGATCGAAGACGACAGAGAAAAAGATATGGTAAGAAGCAATATTGCAGCCAAAATCAATACATTTTCCAAAAAAATCAACAACAATACAAAAGAAAAATTCTTATTAAAAACATATACGGATACCAGGAAATTCATAAACCAATACAAAGACCAAATAATAATAACGAACGCAGACAAAGGCAGTAAAACGGTTATGATGTATAAAGAGGATTACAAATCAAAAATGGGTGAATTATTGAGCGACAAGAAAACGTACAAAGCCATAAGGAATGATCCAACACAACAATTATTAAGAAAAAACAATGCCATTATTAACGACCTTTACAAACAAAAGAAGATCAATGTAAAACAAAAGTTACAGTTGACGTGTGCGGCTGCGAATGCACCTAGACTATATGGTCTTCCAAAAATCCACAAGCCAAATACACCTCTCAGACCGATATCATCTTCCACAAATTATCAAAATTCATTGGCAGTATTTTAAAAAACATTATATCCGAGGATTATAACATAAAAAATTCATACACACTCAAAGAAAAACTCCAAAACATCACCATAGAAGAAGATGAAATTTTGGTATCTTTCGACGTCGTGTCATTATTTACAAATATTCCGATACATCTAGCGATACAAACAATTATGCAGAAGTGGCAAAAGTTGGAGAATCACACAAAACTTGGGAAAACACAATTTCAAAAAATACTAGACTTTTGTTTACGGGACAACAATTATTTTATATGCAACAATACTTTTTACCAACAAATTTATGGTATGCCAATGGGTAACCCACTATCTCCAACAATAGCAGACATTGTACTTGACACAATATTGGACGACAGCATAGCTGAATTAAAACGTAAGGACATATATATTAAATACATAAGCAAATATGTAGATGATATATTAGCAATAGTTAAAATCAAAGACGTGGAAGATATACTGACGTCATTAAATACACAGCATACCAAGATACAATTCACAACGGAGAAAGAATATAACAACAAAATAGCCTTCCTAGATATAGAAATACATCGTAATGAGCACAACTTAATTTTTAATTGGTATGCGAAATCAATTGCATCGGGCAGAATAATTAACTATCACTCTAATCACCCCTGGAGACAAAAAATTAACACTGCCAATAGCCTCATACGAAAAATACGTAGCATAAGCGACATAAAGTTCAACAGAGAAAACAATAATAAAATACACGATATACTCTTCAAAAATAGCTACCCGCGCAACTTGATAGAAAGGCTAATAGGGGGAACAATCAACAAAACTTCACGCCCAAATCACACAGAAAATACAGAAAAAAAGTACATAGGCGTAACATACATTCCAGGGCTAACAAACAATCAAACACTGCATAGAATGATTGAAAATGAGAAAATTAGATACGCTCACAAACCTCATAATACACTGCATAGAATCTTTACAAAAACAAAAGACAAAGTTCAGAAGGAACAACAAAACAATGTAGTGTATCAAATAAATTGCAAAGGCAAAGGAAACGAAAGCTGCAATAAATGCTACATTGGCACTACGAAAAGAGCGCTAAGCATAAGAATCCACGAGCACGAAATGGATGCAAAAAACAAAAAGATGACAACAGCATTGGCTCAACACCTGACTAACAACGAACACACAGCTGACTGCGCGAATACAATGATCTTAGAAAGAAGTGAAAGAAGACGAATGACACTGGAAAGTCTCCGCATACAGCAGCAGCTTAACAACACGATGAATTTCTAAGAAGACGTGGACAGCACAAACAGCGCTTACACAGCTGTTATCCAAAGTAGGAATGAACGCCAGCGAAAGCAGAAACAAACAAACAATTGATGGGTGTTAATGTACACAAAAAATTTTTCCTGTGATATATGTAAATGTTATTATTGTTAAATGTGAGTTATATGTTAAATGTAAAGTTCAAAATATTGTATTTCATGTTTATTGTTTGTCGTTCTAATAAAATACAGACTCCCTGAGGAAGGCGCGAAATGCGTCGAAACGCGTAGGAGTACAAAGGAAATTTTATTTCGCTTTTAACTCAACGGCCGAAACCGCTCTAACCCAGCAAACAGAATATTATAAATTTTTGGAAAATGGGCGTAGCCACGCCCACTTATGGATACATGTGCATATCTTGGTAACCGCTGCACCAATTTTTTCCAAACTTGGCACAGTTGTTAGCCTTGCTACAGCATACCAAATGGCCGAAAATTTTTAAAATCGAACAATAACCACGCCTACCTCCCATATAACGGTAATTTGGAGAAATACGAAATCTTCGATAAATCAATAAATATTAAAGATAATTTACTCAAAATTGATGCTTGCAACAATTCTTTACCAAGAAATACGTTTATGATAAAATTTTGGAAAATGGGCGTGGCACCGCCCACTTATGATCACATATATGTATCTCGGTAACCGTTCTACCAATTTGTACCAAACTCGGTATGGTTATTGTGCTTGCCACATAGAAGCAAAACGTTGAAAATTATTGGAATCAGATTCAAATTACGACCACTTTTCATGTAACGGCAAATTTCAGAAATGCTCGAAACTTCAATATTTCGAAATTTAAGGACGCTAATTTACTCAAAATTGATACACACCGGCTTACCATGTAGTGATAGCTTTCGCAAAGGTGAAAATCATATACTTAGTACCTGCGCCGGGTATTTAATGTTCGGCTCTGCCCGAACTTAGACTTTCTTACTTGTTTTTGTTAACGTTGTGCTTAACTTGCTATATTCAAAGATGGCTTGAGAAATTGGTGAATCGAGAAGAAACCACGTTTTCTCACTGCGAATTCACAACTGTCAACTTATTGTTCTTCGCCATATTCTTTGTTTACCCGTTGCCACAAATGTCATTCTGCGGGAATGCGCAACTTGTATTCTATCGTTCTTGTTCTTATTCTATTTACGTGTGTATATCAGTGCCCGCCAAACACTTTCCTGGGAAACGAACTATATTCGGCCTTTCACATGTACACAATCGGCTTCTTACACGTACACAATCCGAACGTCAACAGAAAGAGTAGAAGAGCAACAAATTTTATTTATAGCCCGAACACAATGAAAACGACGAGCTACAAACCACAGCTGTCAAATTATTTTAACACGTAC
>NW_016161132.1:37791-42930 GCF_001687245.7 Rhagoletis zephyria
CGCACTTCTAACCACTACACCCCAGCGGCCTATATGCGAAACCTATATTCAGATACATTTTTTGGATTTTGGTATCGATATTTGGAATATCGAGTCTTTTTATTCCGATTTTAATGGGTACCCGATATTTTTAAAGCGATACTTTAAATGAGTACCATATCGATACTTTCGGTTCAATATCGTGTCCCTAGTACTGCCCACCGCCGTCGGTGCAATGATTTCGATAGTTGAACAAACGCCATCTGCTGGGCATTCCCACAGCTTGCCGACACCAGCTATTATATCACGTGTGAATGCAACCGCGGCTAAATTTGGTTATTAACGGTGCAATAGTGCCATGTCATATAGAGGTTGTAAAGTTTTTGGAATCGAAGAACCTACTCGAAGAAGACGATGGCCGCAAACCTATGAATCATAGGCTATGATGAAACATCTTCTGGCATGCCTTTGACAATCGTTAAATATATATGTATATACAAAATATTTATCGTTCTGCAGAACGTGCATGCATATTCAATTCCGATTTTATGGGTCGATTACGGAGGACAACCGAACTTCAGTTGGTTGGCCAGTGGCTGAAATGGTATTACAGATGGCAACTAGCAACTGAAAGCTGGCAACTGAGTTCCGCTATATTGGCAACTGCATTTTTGAGGCTGCCGGGAAATTTTGATTGAGATACTTTATTTCTTTTTTCAACTTTTTTTAATTTGTATCACCTTGAACTTTATGAAACTTAATTATTGCTATTCATAATAAGATACATTTTCATTTCAGTGGCGCTGTCCATCGGCAACCCAACTGAGATTCCGTTGCCATCCATAATCGATCCATAAGTCATAATCGCACGAACTAATCAAGGCTATCACAGAATCCATCGTAGTCCGATTTTTCGTGAAATCTACGAAAATGCTATTGAATTCGAGTAGCTACGAACGCAGAGTAAGCTTTGAATACACACGTTTATAACAGTTAATATTCAGTGATCGCCTTTTCGTAGATTTTATGAAAAATCGGACTACGATGGATTCCGTGATTGCAACCAATATGTATTCTCCTTTGACAAGATGTTGGAGAATCGCCGCAACACAGCCGTATACCTACTCTATTACGCGCATATGCTAAATTTCTCGAACCTAGCTAAAGTGATTGACAAAGGCAGAAGGCATAACTTCAACATTATAACTTAAAGTTAAAAAGTTTAATGCATGCAATAAAAGAATACAACAGAACCAAGAAATGTTCTCAAAACTATTAAACATAAAAAATTGCACGAATAAAATTCATAATTTAAAATAAAATAAAATATAAAATATTTTTATATGTACATACATATTTACAAAATGAATCTTAAAGCACCCACAGTAAGTCCTAGACATATAAACGACTAATAAGAAAAATAATAAATAACAGTAATGTGAACAAGTATGTCGAGAAATCTAAATAGTAGCTAAACTGTATCTGAATAATAACAAGTAATTTTAAGCAAAAAATACAACCGACTTCAATGCGCATTCAGGTCGTTCTGGTTACGTAAATCCGACTGTCCTCCCTTTTTTAAAATCGTTAAAAAATGAATACGTATTCTACAGAAAAAAATCAAGATACATATTTAAAGATTTTAAGTAAAAATAAATAAAGGAAAACTTGTTCGTAATACCTCGACCAAGGTGCATTCATGATACAAAAATCCGAAGGTAAAACCGCTGAGAGGCAGCCTGAACATTTTTGAAGTTTGCTAACATTACAAAAATGTTTTCAAATTTCCAATCTCACAAATACATTCCCATTTTCAGTCTCAAATAAATGAAAATTTCAATATTTTCATCTATTGGTTTTTTGTTTTACTTTTACTTGGCATTTGACTTGCTCTCAAAATTTCAATTTTATAAAATAGACAAACTTCAAAAAATAAATGATGGGCGACAAATTGAGCAAGTGGTCTTACCTTTGAATATTTGTATCATGGGTGTATTAAACAAGGTGTTATTGACAACTCAGTGATGCTCTCTTTTAAGATACTATTATGTAAAAAAAATATAAACAAACGATTCAAAATTCATATATTTTTTTTTTTTCAATTTGACTTCATAGGATGGTTCTTCTGAGAGCAATGTCAAATTCAATCACACTTTGTTAAATACATTTTGATCTCTACCAAAAAATATACTTCCTCTGTAAATATTTTATGAAGTGTTCTCAAATTCGCTCTGAGGCCGTTCACTGTTGATCATTTGATTTAAATAGTTTGTCAAACAATTAATACTATAGTTTGATCGGAGTTAATATATTCTTCAGTAATTAATTATATTATATTAAAACATAAGCTTATGAGAAATTATTTAGTCTTAAAATGCAAATTTTATATCGTGTTCCAAAATTCGCTCCGAGCGCGTTCACAATTGATCTTTTGATTCAAATATTGTTTGTCAAGCATTCAATAGTGAAGTTTGATCGGAGTTTATATATTCTTCAGTAATTAATCATATTACATTGAAAAATAAACGTATAATATGGTAGAAAGTTAGAAATTATTTAGTGTTAATATGCATAATTCGCTCCGTATTCCAAAATTCGCTCCGAGTGCGTTCACTATTGATTATTTGATTTAAATAATTGTTTCTCAAGCATTCAGTACTATAGTTTGATCGGAATTTATATATTCTTAGGTAATTGATCACATTTTATTAAAATATATACCTTTAATAGGGTAGAAATTGTGAAATTATTTAGCTGCAACATGTATAGTCGGCCAGAGACAATTGCAGAAAACTGCAACTACTCGTGAAAACTTACAATAAAAGCAATGTAGATGAAAGTAAAAAATATTATTATTAAAATTAGATCCATATATAAAACATGTTACATCATTTATTTGAAGTAAATCGGAATATATTTGTACTTATAAGATAGTTTCCATTTAACTCATAAAGTACATATTTCACTACAAATATTTTTAAGATCACTTCGAATAGCAAAAATAGCGCTAATTAGTTGTATTTAAGTATAAAATATTTTATTACGTTCATGTTTACTTATGAAGCGCATAACAATATTTCTCACGCCATTTTCCTATGTTAAAATTTTTCACCACATTATTTTGCTGCACAGCACCCTGAATACGGCAAAACAGTTGCTCGCAACCCTCAAGTCCTTTATGGGGACCAAATTAACAGCCACAACAACAAAAACCTTTTCTACTGGTATACTGTGTTGATGACGCATTATTGTTGAATAAAGTAGGTACACTGAGCAGAATGAATGAATATTCATTCAAAAATTTTATAACACAATTTTTTTTTCATACACCCCTAGAAATAGGTATGTATATGGTACCAAGTCGTGCTTTTTCTTCATTTTAAAAGAACTTTGTGAATTATGTATTTTTTTTAATACCTCAATTAAAACATACAATATGTTTTGTTATTTATCTTTTGGTTTAATCGTTACTTTAAATTGTTCTTAAATATCAAGTTTTACCTAATTTTAAAATAAATATATATTAGATATATATATTTTTATTTTATTTCTACTTGAAATTAACGAAATTTTCTTTTAATATTCAGAGTGCTCGAAGCACGTTGTCTTTTTTGCTCAGAAATCCACACTTAAATTATAAAAAAATAATAATAATTTTGTACAATACATACAAAATTTTACCAACTTTTTCCTTTCTTAGGGCCGTTAACTTTCATTATATGTTTCGATGTTGTTTAGATCTAAAAAATAGCGCCCAATGAAAAAAACGGCAAAAAAAACATACCAAAGATTTTATAATAAGTAATACAACACAGAAATTTTTTCCGTGCATTACCACCAACACATTCTCATTTATTGTTTCATAACTAATACATTCTCATTTTAAGACTTTTCTCTTTTTGGCGGGCACTGGTGTATATTATAAGATAAGTTTATCGCGATAAGCTGTTGTGAGTGATCGCGAATGGATTATTTGCATCGTTATTCTCATTTAAGAGAGGCCGACATCGGCAATGCTCGGACTTCTCATATTCGAGAGAGAGAAAATTTCTTATCTTTTTTCGATCGCGAATGAAAAGCAGCGGAAATTTTTTTGTCGATCGCATTCCGAATGTGAGAGATGATAAATTTGTTTGCATTTTTCACTCGCGATAAAACAATGCAAAAATTGATTTGGAATAATATCGATCGCGATAAATCTCATAAATGAATGAAAACGAATAATCATAAATGAGAATTTCCGAACCCTGGTTTGTTTGTTTGAGCGCAGAGCTGCTTGTACATACATATGTACATGAATTTCGCTTTGGGCGCAGCGCTGCTTGTACATAAGTTTCGCTCTGCGCCTGCCTGAAGCTGGAATAGGTTTTTTTTTTATTTATTTACAACGCTTTTATCAACTTGCAATGTTGTGTTCCAGAAACTTTCAATGTTGTGGATGCAGAAACTTTCAATGTTGTGTTCCGACACCAAAGCAAAGCTTTGAAAAGCTCCTATAAAAAAGCATNAATTTTAGGTCTACGTTATGTAGTTTGACTATTGTCAACTAAATCGAATGCTTTGTAAGTGAAGTGACTTGTGGACCACTTGAGGTATAGGTGGTCCAGTTGGTAACCACTTTGGGACCAGTTGGTAACTAGTTCGTGGGACCAGTTGGTAACCAGTCGGGGACCAGCCCGGGAGCCAGTTGGAACCAGTTTGGGACTAGTCCGAAACTACTTACCTTCGGACTAGTTGGGGACCAGTTGGTCTTTTTAAGCTCCTGTGGCCGTTTTAAGTAATGCTTGGGCTCCTGCACTGCCGCTCGGGGTTTCTGCCTTCTACGGTGGTCATTTTGGCCCGGGTTGCCTGTTTTGGCAGATTGTTGTGCTGTGTGCCGCGTATTACGTGTACCGGGTACCACTTTCTCGAGAGAATTGCTCTGGGGAACCTGTTGTGTGAGTTGCTGGCTTTTTGGCTAGACTTTGAGGAGGGTTTAGACACGCATATCGGCGGAAATAGACGACACGCCAATTCTTTAAATAAAATTAATTGGTGCTCGTTCGTATGTGCATACATATGTAAATGCATGTGTGTGCACCTTTCTATTAATATCGTTGAATTATTTTAATATCTATTGCAAAATTTTATTCAGACAGGACTAAAAAGTAGAAAATATAT
>NW_016161132.1:46959-55108 GCF_001687245.7 Rhagoletis zephyria
ATGGAGTTGTGTAGTGCAAAATGTATCAATTGCTCATGGAAAAAATGTGAGTTATTAAAAAAGGAGGCATGTCGCCTCCCATACATACTAAAAACTTCTTAATACATATCTCTGGAAGGATAGAAAATCTCTCGAAGTATTTTAAATTTGTTATGGAAATTTATTTTATAAGTGCCGTATTGACAGAATAAATTTCATTAAATGGAAAAGGGAGAGCCGGGTTCGGCCTTATAATCTAAAGCTCTCTTGAGGCATTTGCTACAGTAATGAGAAGTGGTATCATAGATGGGCACTTTGCATTACCAGTAAAAATGCAGTAACCAGTAAATTTACTGGTAATGAAACTTACTTTGCATCACCAGTACAATTTTACTGATTACTGAAAAAAAACAGCAGTAAGCAGTACAATTTTACTGATAATGAAATTTACCTTGCATTACAAGTAAACTTTTACTGATTACTGAAAAAAATGCAGTAAGCAGTACATTTTTAGTGACTACTGAAAAATACCAGTAAGCAGTAATTTTTACTGATTACTGAAAAATAGCAGTAAGCAGCAAAAAGAAAAAAGAATTCGTGAGTAGTCTTTTGTTGTTTTGGTATATGTATTAAAAAAAGGTTTTGATAGTTTCTATTACTCATACATTCTCATTCCAACTGGTGTGTTTACAAACTCTGTTGTCAATATTATTGCTCAAATGCAGTGAGAAAAGTTGGACTGAGATGATCCTTTCTTGCATAAAACAAAGAAGTTGAAAGTATACGTTCTTCATGAAATATGTTTATTAAATACATCGAATTTACGAAGATTCATTTGCATTCATACTAATTGATAAGAACATGTTTGCATGCAACCCCAACTAGAAATCAAAAAATTATGCATTAAATTTATTTTGCATCATAGTGAAAGTATTACAAATTTTGCAATATAGCAAAGTTTATATTTCTATATATATTTATTCACAAAAACATGAAAACTCTAAATTGGAAAATCGATTCAAATTTGAACATTATTCTTATCAGTTTGGAAATCCGTTTTTATCACTAATTTGATACATGAAGTTGAGAAAATTGATTTACATTTTCAAGCTTTCCCAACAAAATAATGTCGAATTGTAGAAGTACTGAAAAAAGTGCAAACATCGATTTTAGCATCAAGCCACTTTATCAATTAGTTGAGCTTAAGTACTAATTCTAAATCAAAGTAATAAACAAATTATTAATCCTGATTTGCATTAATTTTATTTTTTTTTGGACGACTATATTTATAACAAATCAAAATTGATAAACTTTTGATATGCGAAATAGTCATATTTACCGGATGTATGTATTTATTATAAGCTGTTAGCTTTTCTTAAAACAAGCAATTCCATCGCTAAGTTTTTGTCTTCTGGAACGATTCACAATCCCAGCGAATGAAAACAACCGTTCTACGGGGGTAATGGTGTATTATATTTAAGAAAAACGTTTTCAATTGCTGGATGTTTTTTTTTAGACAATCGTGTTTCGTTCGTTAAATAATGTACTTTTTGTCTCGTCGTTGGCGATTACCACCAACCAACAGAACGTTGAAAGTTCCAGATGAGCAGAGTTATGGTTACATTTAAAAACGCAACCCTAATTGAATTATATGTGCTGCACGTCATCATGTTCCTGGTCTACATTGTAAGTTTGAAATAAAGATGAATATGAAGATGAAGAAATAAATGATAACGATGAAGTAAAAAAAAAGAAGACAAAAGTGAAGATAAAGACGAAAATGAAGACAATGACAGATACATAAGAATTAGGGTAACTGAAGTGGTAGGAACATTTCTTGAATTTATGAAGTGAAACTTCTTTAGCGGAAGTTGGTTGGTTGCGAGTAAATTGTCAAATTCAAGGGGAATAATGCACATGGAAATGGTTCTCAGCGGTTTAGCGGTTTGAGAATAAAAACAAAAACAAAGATTCCTAGAGGTACAGGCAAAAACGAAGATCAAAGTAAATTTAAACGCTTTAAGGTAAAGGTGAAGAGGAATATGCAAAAATAATGATAAATATAAAGAAAAGGATGAGGGAGAAGATCGATATTGTTATCGATATAAAACTCGATATTTTTATCGATATAAAACTCGATATTTTCATCGATATAATAATCGATATTGGTATCGGATAAAATAATCGATATTGTTATCGATACAATAATCAATATAATAATCGTATTGTTATCGATACAATAATGGGTATTGTTATCGGTATAATAATCGATTAAATAATTGATTTTGTTATCGATTTAGTCATTTATATTGTTAACGATATGTACAATAATCGATACTGATGATTGTTGTATTCGCTGTATTTTTCTATATGTTTATGGATATTGTTACCGGTATTTTTATCGACACAGTTATCAACAGGGTTATCGATATACTAATCGGAACATGGAATGTGATCACCTTACATGACATCACATCACATTTTATCACATGATATGAAGAGACATCACATGATATTACATCACATAATATGATAACACATCACACGATATCACGTGACATGACATTAATATGATATGACATCACATTATATGGCATGACATCACATGACTGGACATCACATGACATGACGTGACATCACATGATATGACATCATATGGTATGACATCATATGACATGACATCAGAGGATATGACAACACATTTTATCACGTCATCGCACCTAATCTCATCTACGTGAATAGAAAAAGAAAAGGATATAAGCAAAGATGTGAAAGATAAAAACAAAGATGAAGTCCAAGGTAAAGTTACCGATTTCAAAACCAAAAACACCGTTGGAAAGGTAATTTTCTGTAGATGAGGAGAGTTTTTATAGTTTCGAAATTGGTTGAAAATCGTCGTTTAAAAATTTCCATATTTGTGTATTGTTGTTTTTGCAACCTGTTCAATTTAAGCGGTTTCGCATTTTGTTTTACTTCGTATTTGAAATTTAACTTTCAAATAAAGATAAATATGAAGATGAAGAAACAAGTGATAACGATGAAGACAAAAAAAAGGCAAAAGATAAAGACGAAAATTGAGATAAAGGCGAAAATGGAGACAATGAGAAATACATAAGAATTAGGTCAACAGAGTTGAAATTTTCCGATAGGAATCGAAATAAAATCAGACATAAAGGTTACTGAAATTTATCGAATCATCGAAGTTTATAATTATCGAAATTTATCCATGCTTATTATCGAATTATTCAAACTGATCAATGTTTACTGAGTTGTCGAAAATTATAGACACAGAAACTTAGTTGTCCAAATTTACGGATAGTTCTCGAGCTATAAAAACGTGTGAGATTAACGAAATTTGTTAAGTTAAAGAAATGTGTCAAGTTATCGATATTTATTGAATTGTCATTATTTATAGACTTAACGAAATTTATCGCGGTGTCGTAATGCATGGAGTTTAGCGAAGTTTATGGAATTTTCAAAATATATCGATTTATCGAAATTTCAAGGTTATATAAACTTATCGATTTTTCACTGCTTATCGAATTTAATCGTCTTAACAGAGTGTAACGAGTTATCAAAATGTTTAGATAGTTTTCGAAAAATGTGGAGATGTCAAAAGTAAAAATTTATAAAGGTATCCAAAAATTTTACATTTTTGAGTTATCGAAATTTATCGAGCCATCGAATTTCACAGTTACCGAAATTGGTCGAGTTAACGAATTTGGTTGAGTTATCGAATTTTAGTGTTCTTGAAATTCATCGAACTATCGATATGTATCAAATCATTCAAATTTATCGATAAACTTGAATGTATCGGGTCAATTCCAAGTCCTGCCGAAGTCCTCCAAAGACCTTCTCAGATAAAAAAAAATTTAGTTACGTTTTAGCAGACGATTTTCCGGTTAGCTAATTTGTACTGTATAAGTAAGTTTTGCTACGTGTTAAGTTAGAAAACCTCTCCAAGGCTTCTAAAACTAGAAAAACTGTCGAATTTCGACAGTAACTGGCACTCTAGATATAATAAAAGACTGCTGCAACTCAAAAATGAGACTTTAGAGCTAATGATGCAGAAATACTACTGATATATTGCCTAACATTCTGTAAAAAAAATATGCTTACAAACCTCCTACCTCAAAAGCAGTTTGAAAGTTGAATAAAAATGATAGTTCTCCAGTTCCAAATTTCGTCGCAACGCTTGTTTTTTTAAACATAATATTTAGTCTAATGCTGTAGTATTAACTTTTTCTATACTATTAGATGGATTGTAAGTTATCTGACTGCTTTTGGGTGAATCTGAATTACAAATGAAAATGAGTTAGGGCTTTTCTATATTAAGGTAACAATATGTATGTATGAATGCAATTTGGCTACTCTTATTGCATAAAATTGAAGGTGACCACTTACAGTTGAGGAGGTACATTTTATAAGGGCCTTTCTTGCGTAAAATAGCTCAATAGAAAGTACAGTCCCTCCTCTACGTCTCCTCAAAATATTGATTTGATATCTCTTAAAATTACTTCCTAACATCAAAATATGTAAAATTCTAAATGTGCCCTTCTTGAATAAAACAAAAGTTGTATGAGCGAACTCTATTAGAAGTAACATACGAAAATAGCGGGTATTTATTTAGTCAGTGCATTATCAAAAATATTAGGGGTATTCACCAAATTGAGCAAGTGGCCAGGCACTCTGGCATAATAGTCTAAGAGCTAGCAACGTTTTCGAGCAGGAATTTCAGGTCAGCTGGTTTTTTGATATAATATCTCTCTCACTACCTCGGTTAGCGTGAGTATCATCTGGCAGGCGGTAATGGTTGCGTTGACTAGTGCGCATCGTATCTTTACAGTTAAAAATGCTAATTTTTTAAGTCATTTTAGTAAGGCAAATTTTCCTTTCATTAGCTTTACCTAACTTTTAGAAACATAGATTTATTATTGCCAGACTTCTCCGTTGTTGCTAACATTGTGCCAGACGTCATTTTTTATTAAAAAAATGATTTTTCAAATCATTTTAGTAAAGCTCAAAATTTAATATGATGAATCTAAAATTAATTTGCCAGACATTAGTTCGGTTGCTAAAGCAAGATCCAGGCCGATTTAAAGCTGAAAAGTATTAGGCTGGTAGTGAGGGAAACTATAACTACTTATCTAACGTTATAACACAAATTTAATTATTGGAATATCAAAAATTATTTTTTTTTCAAATACATACGTTAAGGCAAATAAAAACTTAAAACATTTCAAAAAACATCAACTTCTATAGTGTCGGAATAAAGCAAGAAAAGCAAGAGAAAAACACAAAAAAATTTATATTTATAACATTATCATAACATGTTTGTATTTAAACACTGGTTTACAACAAAAATGCGCAGCAGATACCACTATCCAATTCCTATTCAGAATCGCTTGCTGATTTCGAAATTTAGTACTTTTTCCATATATAAGTTTTCGATATATTTGCAATTTACCGTTATTCAGCTTAAAAAAAATGGTTCCACTTAATCGCGTATATCTTATAAGAAATGTAGCAAATGAAACGTAGAAAAACTCCCCATAAACAGTATATATGTACATATGTATGTACCAGGGTTGTTGCGAATATTCGCATTCGCATTCGCAACCGCGGAGCTTCCGCATTAATTTTAACATTCGCATTCGCAATAATCAATGCGAAGCTTTTGCGAATGCGAATGTTGTGCAAGTGCACCGATAAAACGTGTATGTGGCAAAAAAAATTACACATTGTAGTCAATATTTTTGCCTGTGGTCGTGGGAGTATTTGTGTAACAAAACTGGTCAAATGTCATATTTATCAACTTTGATAAAAATGTCTTTAAACATATTATTTCTTAAGCTATATAACCGAGCTATGGGCAGTCATACAAGTTCCAACTTCTACTTAACCTTTGACGTACGTCAAAGAGAACATAGTCTTTTTGACAATATTTTTTTGTTTTCTCTTCTTTAAATGCCTGCATTGGTTTCTTTCTTTATTATATTTTTTTGGACCAATCTTAAAAAAAAAACTACTATTTAGACACAAAAGAAGAAAGTGTACACTGTAATTCTTAACCAAATTTTCGCGATATGCTTTTGATCATATATGTAATACTTCTATATTGGCAGTAAGCTAACTTCTCAATGTGTAAGCATTCCGAAATCAAAGCGAGACAGTCTAGTACCGTTTTTGTCAATGTATTGTGTTCTTGAGTGCCGTTTTTGTATGCGTTGTGTACATGTTTATTTATAAACGGATGTGTTCCTTTTCTTTCGTACGTTTTTATTGATATATCTGCACTGTAGTGTTTTCGGACGGTACTAGCTCTTACTGCCAATATTGGAGTATTACATATATGCTTTTGATGATACATATATTTGTTTCAATAATTCAAATGGGGCTCTTTGTGGGAATTTATTTTCAGCAAAAATTTAAGGAACAGTAATTTTGTTTACTTGTCGGGCAATATTTTTTTCGTTATATCCTTGGCTAAAAACTTTTGTGGTAAAAGTGTTCCTTCTTTGCTATTTAAAGTAAAAGAGTAAGCTCCTTCAATTGGGATTTCCAGCAGAAATGATCAACGTCTGGCTATAAAAAGAAACGATGCTCAAATAATTAAAAAATTATAGGTCTGGCCTTTAATAAGATAAGAATTACATAATTATCTGAGATTCGAATGCTTATAAAAAAAAAGGGGTGCTTTTTAAAAAAATAACAATATTTTGGTCCGATTCGGCTGACAGCCACGACCTTGAAAACAGAATTTTGTTCAAAATGTTTAATCCTGGAAAATAATAATTTATTTTTCATATCCACCTATTTAGTTCGCTATAAGCTCAAATTGTTCAAACCAGTCGCAGAAGAAAGTATTAAAAATTAATTACAAAAACTAAAATCGAAAAACGCTGATGAAGTTACAGATTCCCCAATTTCTGAAACAGCCAAAGGAATGAGAATGAAGAATTCTTTTTAAAAAGCTTTAGAAAATCCTGACATCTGGTTTGGCTTATACGCGCTGTTTAAACAACGATCTCGCCATTATGCTAGATTCTAATTGTTTTTAAAAACACTTGACATCCGCATTCGCATTCGCATCCGCGGATGTGAGCTGTTAGATATTCGCATCCGCATTCGCATCCGCGGATGTCTAAAATTCCACATTCACAACATCAGTGGTATGTACATCAGTTTTCTATAAACTTAGTATTTTTTGAGAAAATTATTAATCATTCCAGACTTTTTATTTCTTTTGAAAAAATTAAATAAAATCCAAATTTAACAGGGAAAAACTTCAATATTTTTTTCAAAATTTTTTTCATTTGTATAAGAGACTGTTCCTTTACAAAAAAAGCATGCTGCTAACGAAGAAAGTCGATAGATATGTGAATAAAAAAGATGTGAAAGGTCATATGAAAATGTATGCACATAATTGTACATGGCGTATGAGTAACATTCTTTACTGCTCATATGTATTTCATACTTTTTTTATTTATCCACCGATTTTCTTCTTTTCAAATTACTACTTGTTTTTTTTTTTTTTTGTAAAAAGCAGGCTTTAATACAAATGAAAAAATTTAAAAAAATCTATGATTTCTTAAATTTTTTCTCTCTGTTGCTTTATTCCAACACTATAGAAGTTGATGTTTTTTGAAATGTTTTAAGTTTTTATTTGCCTTAACGCAGTCATGGGCACTTTTGCCCGTATGGGCTTTTTTGCCCGTATGGGCAAGCGAACCCATTTGGCGGGCTAGATCAGGGGAAAATCATGGGCAAACGGGAAGGGGGCAACAAATCTTACTAATACAATATAGCAATGAGAGCCACTGCACACGCATTCTGGAGTAAAAAGGCTCACTCTCCCAAACGTACGCCACATACACTCCTCGTCATTTGAATAGCTCAACTTTTTAATCTTTAGTATTTACGCTTTTAATTTTGTTTATTTAATATTCATTACATCCGATTTTAAAACTTTATACAGAGTTAAAAAAATGTCAACAAAGGGGTACAATAAAGTGCAAGTTTCAAGTGTCTGTAAAATAGCGGTGATTTTTGAAAAATTTTTTGGTGATAGTGCTGCGCATTTTCTCTCATACAAAGTATGCTCGACAAAANACCCATTTGGCGGGCTAGATCAGGGGAAAATCATGGGCAAACGGGAAGGGGGCAACAA
>NW_016161133.1:0-55098 GCF_001687245.7 Rhagoletis zephyria
CTCTTAAAAATTTCGTTAAGATTTTCGGAACTTCGATTGCTGGGTTAGTGCATCTTAATCAATCAAAAAGTGATTTTTGGATCTTTAGTTAGTTACGGCATTTTGTATTTCAATGACGATATATTATATATATTATTATTATTTATATATTAAAATAACGATATGGCTGTTATATCGATTATTATTTAATGCATTGGTTTCACTCGATATTGTTATTCTATCGGGTCTTTAATCTAATTTGAACTACATAATTTGTATTATGTAAATATTTGTATTCGTATTTACATTAACGTTTTCCAAAAAAAAATTAATAATTTAACATAGAAAAACTAACCTTTGATTTGGCTTCCTTCATCAAGTTCTCTACGTCAACGCGCACAGATTTTTCGGCCATAGCGATCACATCGTAATGATGCTCACTACCTTTATGATCGGCAATCAAACAATCATTGCAAACGGGTATTTGGCAATTGAAGCAATAATATTTCAGATTTTCAGCTGTATGAACATTACAGAAAAGCGGCTTATGGATGGTCAATGGCTTGTCAGCTGTAGACTTCTGCAAGTCCTCAAGCTTGACAACTTCGTGATTCTCAAAGCAGCGCATATACTTATGAGCATTATCACAGCCGCCGCACAAGAAATTAGCGCAATCACTGCAGCGTGAAATAGCTTTCTCCTTACTCTTGCATGAAGTGCACGACAACTGCTCCGATTCGATGGTGGAAAGATCGAGAATGTTGGTTAAGATATAATCGCAGGTCAACGATTCGATGCCCTTCGAGCCGACCTAAACGCAAGGAAAGCACATTTATAAACACAACAGTACAAAAAAAAAAACAGTATGATGATGTTCAACACTTGCTAAAAAAATAGAAATAGGAAATGAAAATTCGGCGCCATAAGAACCAGGGAAGTGGTGTTCAGTGGTATATAAGGCGTTAAACCTATCTTATACCACTTAACATTTGTACTTTCCACTTCATTCTTACGACACTTTGCGCTGTCTTCTCTATTTATTAGAAGGAAACTCATGCCTAGAAAAATAAATATATTTTTAGGCGCATTTTTTCTTCCAAGAAATAAAAAAACAAATAAAACTGAGAAATTTTGAATTATTATCAAATATTACGCAAGAAATTTTAATAAATTCACACATTCCAAACCAAAACTCACCATAGTTACTTGTTTGCAAGTGGGACACTCGATAACAGGCTTCAATGGCATTAACTCTCCTGCAGTCGAAGTAGTTGACGAAGCCGATGATGAATTGCCGTTAGAATCGTCTGTGATCAGTTTTACTAAACACGATTCGCAAAAGACATGGAGGCATGAGAGCACACGAGGAGTTACTAAGCGCGAGCTGCAAGTAAAACAACAAAAATTATGAGGCCCAAAATCACAGTTTAATATAATAAATTCATTTCTGCTTACCTGCATATCTTGCAATTCTTGTCCATGCCATCAGCGCCCAACGAACCACATGAATCCTCAAGCGAGCCCGATTCCAAATCGCTACCCTTATTTTCGAACACCTCACTAAACATATTGCCTGCAAGCGAAGACGAACGCGATGACACACTCTTATGCTCGCAAGTAGTTGCACCTCCGTTGCCGTTGAACTCACGAGACGACAACGTTGAATTGCCACTTCCAAGCGGCTCAGTGTCCATGTCAATGGTCAGTGAACTTACAAGCTTCTCAACGATGGAATTAACAGCAATACCGGTCGCCGTAGCGCTGGAGGCGCCTGCAGAGTTGTTACCGCCGCTTAAAATGTTACCGGTGATGGCTGCGGAGGCGGGAGCAGCCGAGGGCAGCAGTTGATTTTCAGCACAGGTGCTTTTGCCGAAATCCGACTCCAACGTTGACACCAGCGAGATATCAGCAATTGAGGCGGCGGCGGTGGCAACAGCACTACCGGCGGAAGAATCGGATGTAGTCGAAGTGATATCAGCAGAGGTATTGGTGGTAGCCGGATCAAAGGTGGAAATGGCGGTGATGGTAGAGATTGGTTGTTCCTCGAGGGATGCCATAAGTGGCGTTTACGTTTCAGTTTTTTTTTTCAAAAGATGAAAATCGGACAATTAGCGTTGCTGCGTAGGCAAAATGTTCACGCGCTGATCGTTGACAAATTGAGTGGATTTAAGCGCAGTACTGTACTGTTTGCGTGCAGAGCGTGCGTGTATTTAAGCGCAAGAGTTCAAAATTGCACAAGTTTCCGTGAAGTGTGTGAATCTTAATATATGTATATATTTTTTATTTATTCACTATGTTTGTAAGTATTTTTTTTTTTACTATACAGCGGCAAAAACGGAAGTTGGAGTTTCGGTGATTGGTTTTAGGTAATTGCGGCAAATGCCGTATTCTTTTAAATAGATATATATTTAGGATATTTTTAATTTTTAGATAAATTTTGTGGTTTTCCCCTTATTCAAGTTGAAGTTTGATTAGTGTTGTTCAGAGATTTTGATATCCTTGTTTGTTGTTGTTGATTTTGTGAGTGACTTTTCCTTTTATTTTTTTTGAATACCTTTGTGTTTTAAGGGCTTGGCTTTGGTTTTTTGTTATTTTAATTTTAAAATAATACAAATATGGCGCTCGTATCTTTTCAAGTTATGAGAATATATGTTTGTAAATGACCAGGTCGACACGATTTCATAAACTAAAACGATGAATATATATACATATATATATATATATTTATGTGTATGTATATATTTATATAAGTAGTAAAAGCGATAACAAGAATAATGCGCGAAAAGTTTCGGATACGTGGGAACAATGTTGCTTCTAAACGGCTTTCGATAAAGAATATGCAAAATAACGCTGGAAAAATATTTGTCGTATATGTATGTATATATCGTCAATTAGTAAAATGGCTTGTTTTGCGAGTAAAGTCTTAATAGAATAGAAGATTTATGTATGCACGCCAGCTGATACGTCGAATTCTGATGTCGTCGTCCGCTAATATTCAATAGTCTCCTCCAAAAGCATACGAATATTTAGTGGATTCTTTTATTTGATTATTTTTAGGGTTTCAGCTCAGCGATTGGCAATGTTCATATTCATTTGTATTTGTTTTTTTTTTTTTTGTTTTTGGTATTATTATTTTCGCTTTAAAATGGCGCCTTTTCAGACTTCTTTGCAGCCACTGCTGGCACTATATATTTCCGCACGAAAATCCAAAAGCGGATTTAAGCACAAATTGAAGCCTCTTATGGGCGTCGTTGAGATTGAGATTTTTTTCAGTACGCAGCGCGTGTTTGACCTCACACTTGGGCTAGTTAATCTCGTTCTTTCCGCCTTTTCGCGTTTTTTTTGTTTAATTTTTTACTTGTTTTTTTTATTTTATTTACCAACAAAAAGTTGGTATTTGCACAAAGTTCGTTTTTGTTGTTTTTTAGTTTGAACTTATTTGTGTTTTGTTATACATATATATGATTTAAAATAAAATATTGTAATGTATATTATTAAGTGTATAATTAAAATATGTTTTTTTTTATTTAAAACTGGTTTAAATTTGCTTTTTGAGTGCTCCTTTCAGCGTCGCACAATAAATTCCTTCGCTCCTTCGTCTTTTGCACTTTGCTTCTCTTTTCACGTGCGATCGATCACCGCTTCCTGATTAGTATTTTTTTTCTACGTTAATAAATTATTCAATACTATTCAGTTATATGTGTATATAGAGTTGTAGAATCGTAATTATTGTTCACACATTGGTATTTTTCCAACCAACTAAATTTGTGGTGGTTGAGTTGGTTGCAGTTGCGTAATTGCAGCAGCTGGTTAGACGCTGTTGCTGTACTTCTTCCGGATTCCGCGCTCAGGGATTTCAAGCGAAAAATAGTTTTTTGGGTGGTCTGTGCATATAACCAATTTTGGATGATTGATGAATGAATTGGTCCGGTCCGCTGGTTGATATTGTGTAGTTTGAAGATATGCTCAAGACCTAAGTTGTTAAGCACACCAACGGTTGCTTTATGACTTCCAATTGCTCCTCTTACCAAACGCTTTTTGATCACTGCGTTAGCAGGAGACTACTCTTCCTTTTTCTTGTTCGAAAATCACACTGACCTGTCGTCTTTCGTCTTCTTTTTGCTACCACTTTCGTGTACGCTTTGTATAATAAATACTCAGTTTATGTAGCCGCTTCTGCTGTTGATATAGCTGGGGTCTTTAGTGAACAGTCTATTGAACACCCAATATCTGGAAAATTATTAGAAAAAATACAACTTGAGTTTTTTATTCTTTACTTGTGTTTTCATATGATTTTATTGTATCTTTTTAAATAAGAAACGAACATTTTTTCAAAATATTAATGGCCTATGGAGTTTTATATTGACTACTGCGATTTTTTTTTAATATATCGACAGCAAGTATACACGCTATAAGCTGCCTATTAAACATTGAATCCGGCATACTTGTTGGAAAATGTTCTAGTTGGCGTTTAAATGTCACTTTGACGGTCTTTCAAATGCGCCTAATATTGTGTGAGGGACGTGTAGAAAGTAATTTTATTATAGAGTGTGGATTTTCTTATTGAGTGGTTATTGCTATTTGTACCAGTATACAAACAGATCCACAGACAAAAAAAAAGAGACATTTGATTTTCCAATAAAAGGAGCACAGAAACTAAGAATATCCCTAGAAAAAATACTAACAAATAGATATGTATAATATATTAGAATTATGTGTAGTACCAATACTGCACTACAAACAAATTTGTTTAAGACTGAGAATCCTTTTTTGTTTCCTTTCATACTAATTGATGAGAGTTCCAAAATTTGAAAAGAAACANGTCCTTTTTTGTGTTTCCTTTCATACTAATTGATGAGAGTTCCAAAATTTGAAAAGAAACACTGCTTAAATACTGGAAGGAAAATGTCGCAGATATCCTCTGGACCTTAAATTATTAAAATAATGATAAATTCATCAGTGCTCTTACAAAAGTGAAAAAGAGCTCTTAATAAGAAATTTTCAGTATCATATTGTGTACATACATATTTTTGTATGTACGTATGTACAGTGTTTGCCAGTTATATTTATTTATTAACTNGAAAAATAATGATAAATTCATCAGTGTTCTTACAAAAGTAAAAAAAAGCTCTTAATAAGAAATTTTCAGTATCATATTGTGTACATACATATGTTTGTATGTACGTATGTACAGTGTTTGCCAGTTATATTTATTTATTAACTNACTGCTTAAATACTGGAAGGAAAATGTCGCAGATATCCTCTGGACCTTAAATTATTGAAAAATAATGATAAATTCATCAGTGTTCTTACAAAAGTGAAAAAGAGCTCTTAATAAGAAATTTTCAGTATCATATTGTGTACATACATATGTTTGTATGTACGTATGTACAGTGTTTGCCAGTTATATTTATTTATTAACTAGATCGCCCGCACGCGCTTCGCTGAGTGTATGAAATTTCTGCGTGCTACATTAGGTGGAATTTATTTCAATTAAACTCAACATACTTAAACTGGGAAAAACTCGAGACGTTAATTTTTTTTTTAACCACCTTCAAAATAATTTCAAACGAAAACTTTCTTAGACGACTCTGTTGTGATATTTTTTCTTACTTAAATTTAGTTTAGTAATGAAGCCCCTTAACTTTTTAAAAGTTGTCAACCTTTGTTAAAAACCTCTTTCCTCTGATACTCATATTGCGATACATTCCTATAATTCACCAAAAATTCTACATCCTCGAGGTGAACATTTATTAACACTCTTACGTTTGACACATTAACTTGAATATAATTAATTTAAATTCGACTTTTAGAACAGGTGGCAACCATCTTCGAAAAATTTTCCAAAAAAAACCTTATTAAACCCCTTTCGTCTGACACCAGTATTTTATTACATATTTTCGACTAAAACTTTCTCAAACGACTGTTGTAATATTTTTTCTTACTTAAATTTAGTTTAGTAATGAAGCCCCTTAACTTTTTAAAAGTTGTCAACCTTTGTTAAAAACCTCTTTCCTCTGATACTCATATTGCGATACATTCATATGTATTCAAATTACCTAATTCCTACAATTCACCAAAAATTCTACATCCTCAAGGTGAACATTTATTAACACTCTTACTTTTGACACTTTAACTTGAATATAATAAATTTAAATTCGACTTTTAGAACAGGTGGCAACCCTCTTCGAAATACTTTCCAAACAAAACCTTACTAAACCCCTTTCTTGTGACACCAGTATTTTGATACATATTCCTATTACCTAATTCTCTAATTCAAGTAGCATTTGATTTATTTTTCGAACAGGTGGCAACAGGTGGTAGTTTAGTTCTAAAAAATCAATGGTAAGTTTTAGCGATTTGAAACTTGCACTTTAAGTAGAACGGCCTAAAAACAGCATACCCGAAAATTTTCTAAATACTTATTCCGATTAAAAATTTGGAAATTTCGATGACAATTTTTATAAGTTTGATTAATTTTTTGGAAATTTGTGCAAGCTTGGAAACGCTTATTTATTTGGTTTCTAGCATAGATTTAATTATATTTTACATTAATATTATTACAAACAAATAAATAAACATAAGTTGTACACAACTCAGTTTGAATTTAGTTGCTAATTAGTTGAACGCAGGTGTATAAAAGGTTCATTTGAAAAAACTTATTACTGCAAACGCTATTTACCACTTAATATAGCAAGCTTACTTTAAGTTATTTTAAAAAACACCACTATACCGACCACATAAGCAAAAAATCCAAAACAAATTTTTCAATCCAAAAGTAAGTAAGTAAAAAAGGCTGCTAAGCCGTGGTCCAATTTTTTTACTCTTGCATTTGGTGCATTTAATCCACTTACATATATCGTTTTGAATACATTTATTTATTAAGAGTACAAGAAGAAATCGCAAAAAGAATCCCTTCGCGAAAACGAAGCGCACATACCCTGCAGGGAAACCCCGAACTGGTGAACCAAATTTGTAGTTCCGTACTAATCTTTATCGCCAAAAATGAACCAGTCCGATAGTAACTAGATTCCCACCAGTCCATTCTATTTCACTTTTTCTATTAGAATCTATATCTATATCTAAGGTGACGAATTTAGTTCTGGGTGGAACTATCGAAAAAGGGATGCAGCGGTGAGCTTGTTTACTTTACAAAGATACGTGTTTGGCGGATTTTTTGTTCAAATACGCTTCCATTCTGCACTTCGCAGATGCTTTTTCATAGCTTGGTACAACAAAACAAAAATTTGTATCAACATTTGAATATCTTGGGAAACTGCAAACCCAGCTACAGCCAAAGATACGTAAACCTATATTTCATTCATTACATTCAAACCAGTGTTGGCACTAATCGCTTGATTTTTTAACCAATTAGTTAATTCGATTGAATTCAATCCGATTACAATTAATCATGATTCCTTTTAATCTGATTAAACAGCTAATCGTAACCGCGATTAAAAAAATTACTTTTTAATCATTAACCTTGAATTTGATTAAGTAGGTTTGGTAATTAATTAATTTACGCTGGAATTTTCCTGTGCACACAAGGCCAGTTAATCGGGTATGGCTAAGTCGGTTTTCCTCATCAATAAACACTTTGGTGTGGGTTTTCATTAATTCCCTGCTTATGTATTGCTAATGAAAATAATAATTTCTTTTTTTATATATTATGTGGTTTATAAGCGTGAAACACAAAGGAATAACTATAACTCTTGTTTGATTTCAAACCGGACAAACTAGAGCACATTATCAGATTTTATATTTAATTGGATTAACGATTAATGATTAAAATTAATTAATCGTAATCACAACCGACGATTAACGATTAACAAAATTAATCATTAATCGTACAGGTGATTACGATTAATTAATTTTAATCGTTAATCGCGATTATGATTTTAATCGTTAATTTTTAATTCTTAATCAGATTAACATTTTGCCAACACAAATTCAAACTAATTTAATTTCAAATTGAAAACACATTTCTTTGAAAATAGTTTAAAATCGCACATACGGAAGAACCAAAAAGATTGAAAAATCATGATACTTTTTTCTTTCGTCTGTCGAGTTTAGAACTGGTTCGGAACTATAGGATAGGCGATAAATCTATTTGACCACTCCTAAGACTAGTTCGAAACTATCGAAAAAGGGATGCATCGGTGGGCAATTGACACTTCCTAGGACATCGCCATGTTAAATTCGCCAGTTATTTGCATGCAAAAGAGATTTATCGCGAACAAGTACTAGGTCTAAATGTACTAAAAGCGCACAAGTTCAGAACCAGAGATTTTCCCAACAGGGTAGCGTGTATTTACATTTGGGTATTTCCAAAATGGTGTTACGTGACGCTCGTAAGACAAATATGTCAAAAAAAAAAAAGAATCTAGAAAGTCAAAATATTAAAGACTTTTCTAGATTTACACAGCAATTAAATAGCCCCACATTCAGTAAAAAAATTACAGATGTTGGTAGTAGCAATTTAAAGATATGTATTAGTAAACTTACACGCTGGCGTGACGTTACAAAAAACAGAAATGGATTTCGGTTTCGATTGCAAAATTGCAAAACTGCGAATTGGAATATTGGAAATGTTAAGTTTTGAAATATAGAAGTATTTTCTGCTTTATTTTTAAACAGTTGAATTATCTGTCGTCACGTTATCTGGCGTTACGTTACTAAAATTTCCAGTGAACAAGTTTTGTTAATATTGTTCTTCAAAGAATTTTCAACGGGAAGAAAACATGCATTTTATGTGGACCGCACCTTTTTTTTTTTGATACCAGCGCCACCAGCGGTACCAATTTTTGCAAATCTATGTCCTACTAAAGATGCCAAATGTGAATCAAATCAGAGCATAAATACGGTTTTTCAAAATATCTCGACCCTGGCGCCACCTAACAAGACCATTTTTGGCAAAAGCGCAGCCAAATCCCCCTATAAATAAGTTAGATATAGGACTTTTAATTTTTTTTACGCGGTAGACTTTTCGCTGGAAAAACTCATATGTAAGTACATACATACATATGTATGTATGTAGGTATGCATGTACATTCATATGAACAAGTGTATCGGGGAGGAATCATCCAAATACAATTAAAATTTAGTCTGCACTCGAAACCTCAATTAAAAATATTAAACGCATGAAACTAAAGCATGTTTAATGTAAATTTGAGAGTTTGCACGCAACCAAAAACATGCAAAGAATTCAAAGAGTGGGGCGCCATGTCTATATTTTTACAGGCATGCATACATATGTACATATGTTCATATGTGCACCAGTGGTCTGCACAATTATGTTAGTATATCGTACGAGTACCGTATTAACTATATGCTAAGACAGAAGGCAACGTTGATCTGGATTAACGGCGCTTTTGATCTGATCAAAATTGCGCCTTTACAGACGGCAGTAATGCGGAAATTGTGCAGTAAAAATTTGTATTTTGATTTTGATTTGCGAATGATGAGCAACTGATTGTCGAAAGTTTATTCCTCGAACGCTTGATGTAGGCAGAGTCGTCCAAATTTTCGCGTAGAACGTGATACTCTTTCATAAAAAGTAGCACTGCCGCATTAATTGCAGCTCGAAAGCACCCATGACGATGTCACGGTTGTGAAAATTCGGCGAGGCCAGATTTACTGTTAAATAGCGTGTACTAGCATATTTGTGCAGCTCTCTAGTATGTATGTACATACAGTTGAACACCATCAAATTTTGTATGGTCTATAATTTACCATTTGCCATTGCGATCCCTCACCATAATGCAATTAAATACTGTTTATTTATTTGATTAAAAATGCAAGATGTTAAATAAATTCTGCCTTTGCAAAGTCAGGAGTAGATACAACAAAAAAAAACGAAAGAAATTGAGATGCATATCTACAGTGTTGGACATATCATTTTTGGACCAAATTCAAAATGATATTGCTTGCCACGCATGTTTATTTATTAATTTTTAAGATTTTAAATTAAAATACAGTTCATTCCTTAAAAACACCAGTTTTTCTTTGAAAAATATCAGCTATAAAAAATTTATCAAGTCTAAAAGAGCAATTCTAATATTTCGTCAGCTGTGTTTTTGGAAGCATATATGTAATTAATACTTCTAATTGCCGGTAACCTATCTGCGGAGTGTGTTTGGATTCAGCAGTCAAAGGGAGATGGTTTTGAGCCAAGGGTACGTTTTGCAGGTTTTTAATGCATTAGTGTATCTGTGAATATATGTGACACCACAACACATGCAGGCGAGTTTGGCTTATCCTCAGTCAGGCGGGGATCCACGGGGCAGGTACTAGGGGAAAGTTCCCCCCTCAAAAAAGTTTCGTAATACGTGAAAAAATTTAACCATTTCTTTGATTTTTCATAGGACCACTCCACCGAAAATTTGCATAAATATTAACATTCCGTTAACTTTTAAAAATGTCATCGTTTCCACCGCCTACATATATTGTACGTGATGTCAAAGCTCGTTGTTTTCTATTGTTTATCATAACCGCGTAACTGACATTTGCTGGCTCTTGGCTCAATCCTCATCCATTCGTCCTGAAATATACTAGCCAGAAATGCGATTGCTTTATGAAAAAGAGAACCATTTTAAAATACGAGTGTTTTTACCCTCTAGAAAATAATTTATGCAACTTTGCATACGCGGTTTTGCATTTTGTTGATACGCGGCTTTGTACTTTAAACGTCGATATATGTATGTTTGGAAGACAAATTTGCCTCCACTTCATTTGTAGTTGTTGACTTATTGCCTACCTTCTTTTTCTTATTTTGTATTGATAATCTAAATGTTCATTCTAGTTTTTTCTCCTATGGAAGCCTATGGATTCTTTCCCCTTACTCTTTGTGTTATTCATTTACTAAATTTTGTATGCTGACGATTTGAAACCTATTTCTGTGAATAAAAATTCGGATGATGCACTTAGACTTTAGTCAGAGATTAACAATCGTCTCAGCTCTCGCCTGTCATTAAATACTAAAAATGCTTTCAAGTTACTTTTTCTAAAGGTCACAATATTGTTTCATCGACACACATATACCATCTCTCAAACACAACTTCAAAAAGTTGAGGAAATCAAAGATCTTGTTGTTATTTTTAACCCTAATTTTTCCTTTAATAGTCATATAAGACACATCATTTTGTCAAGTGTCAGTGTTCAATGTTCTCTGACCCATACACATTATTTTATTTGGAGACCATACCATACAAAATTAATAGGGTAGAAAGGGTTCTAAAAGTTTTTCTTAAGCTCGGAACACTTTGACGACAGCAGCGACAAGCAGCATCTGTTAAATTTTAAATACACACGTTCTTACGGACACAATTATTTTGACGACAGCACGACATCTTGGCTGCAGGACTGCAATTGTCGACGTCGCCAAATTAAATCTATTTCTAATTTTGCCGGCGACAATGAGTAGATGTAGTGCTGCAAAATTAAATTGTCGCAAAATTAATCACATATTCTTGATTGTTCATGTTTTTCTTATTTACTTAAATAAAAATACACAATTTGTGAAATAAATATACCAAAATGTCAAACTTTAAAATCAGCTGTTTGCTATGTCGCTGAGGTCTTCAAAATGTTTAAGAAGCTGGCTTCAAGGCGACATTTGTCGACAAAATGATGTCGCTGTCGTTACGTCGTGAAGTTGCAGTCGTCAAAGTGTTCCGAGCTTTAAATGTGCCTTATGAAAGCTAAACTTCGCTGAGTCTATTAGGACGTATACTTCCCGTTTGCTCTTAACAGACCTTAAATTTCTGGAAGCTAGTAGATCTTTGCTCCCTCTAACTTTTGTATTTAATTTAATAAGTGGTGCTATCGATTGCCTGCTCTTCTTGAGGAGGTTTACTTCAATGTTCCACGAAGGAATCTTCGCAATCTCTGCTGATGATTTTGCTAATTTTTTGTATTGGAAAAAATACCGAAGAGCGTTGGTAAAAAATTCTCAAAATTCAACGGTAAATTATAGCCACTTAAAACCTGCACTTTATTATACTGAAATTGAGTGTGCTACAAAACTGCAAAAAATCTAAAACATTTTGTTTAAAAGTTGAAAATTTTGGTGAAAATTTGTCGAATTTTCATAAACTATGTAAAAACTTTGAATCACTAGTTAAATATGCCATTTGATACAGAATGAATTATATTTCTATTAAAAATTACGGTCTACGTAGCCGGAACAACCCAGACTTTTGTATATCTGGCAAAGGACTGTCACTACAGCAGCACTTCTAAGCTGCTCCATACAGAGATGCAGTAGCAACTCGAAAGCATAAAATCATGTCTGTTTTCTTCAATATTTTTTCAGCAAAAAATTTTCTTTTTTTTCTTTTTAAAAAATCAACTTTCGCGAAAGTTTCAGCATTCACTACTTGTAGTTGTTCACTAGTCGAAAACTTTGGTGCGCTTAAAAAAAAGGAACGTCTAAAGAAAATCAACACGTTCTCTTTTATCTTCAAACCAATGAAGAAACTAAGCATTTTCGTAAAACAATAAATAAAATAAGTTTAAAATGCTTTCTTCCTCTTTCATGTTGCTTCGTCTACTCATAAAGAGCGCTTACCAGGTAAATAGTATGTATGTATGTGTTCTAAGTTAAACACGTGCATACTATTTACAGATTAAATAGGAGCACCTATCCGGAGAGCAACGTTCTAGAAAGAAAGCAATGCAAAAGTAAAACCTAAATAGATTTTATGTTGAGTACAAAGAGTAAACTAATCAATGTACAAAAGGAAAGCGAATACCTATAGAAAGGGAGAAAAACTAGTTAAAAACAAATTGAGGAAGCTAGCAATTCTCCTACAGATCAAGCAACGTAAGCCCCACTCCCAATAAACTAGTACATACATACATACATACATATGTAAATTTAATAAAGCAAGCGCAAAATGTAAACCAAAATGGGGGAAACACTCGGTTACTAACTCACAAACTAACAGCGGAACTAATAATTATAGAAAAAATCAGTCGAACCAGCAGTCACAGCTGCACCATAGGTAGCGTAGTCCAACTACTGCGACAAGCAAAACAACAAACAACAAACCTCGTATAAATTGTGGATACAACATCCAACCCCGTACATGGGATGTGCTGCGCGAGAGCCGAGAAGAAAGATAACAAATAACACAACAGAGTTGCTAAAATCGCTCTGCAAATTTTTGAACAAAAAGCATACCGAGGTTTTATAAAGAGCGAAATACACCACACAAGCGAAATACACCACACAAAAATGTAATCTTACCCTTCGACGTCGGCCATTGTTTACTTCGAAATGTCATCAAAGTATCAATTAGCTTAGCGATGCGCAACTTGCTTTCTGTATACGCATCGATAACTTTTACGATACATTTTGGGACATGACACATCGTCAAAAATTACATATTTGCATTTAGGAATGCGTGACTTTGTATAGTTGCTTTGCAACTGACGTTTTGGAACTCAGCCTATATTTAGTAGTTTAAAAAGGTGTAGGACTGACTTGAGGACCAGATTGAGCACTGATATAGTGCAGCAATATTATATACAAACCAAAGCATAAAAAATAACGGTGATACTTTGTTTTAACCGCAAGAACAAATGTACTAATTGAATTGGAGAAATTAATTAATTTTTATACTAAGTACCTGTAAATAGTATGCAGTACACAACACTCATATCTGTAATAAGAAAATTTTGAGTAATTTGTTTAGATTTTGAGGACTTTTCATTTGTTTTTGAGGAATTTGATAATTTTTTTTGTGGCAACACTGATATGTGTACATAAATGTAGTTGGCCAGCTATTTTATGTACATACATACATACATAATACATTTTATACATATATATCGTTAGTATGGTAAGGAAAGGGCGTAACTCACATCGTCGCTGAAATACAAAAAGACGTAACTAACTAAACTGAATATCACCTTTTGATTGATTATGATGCATTTCATCGAATTATAAGTACCCACATCGTTTTATGCAATACAAAATTTGAGTTAGTTGTTGCTTTTTTGCATTTCAGCGACGATGTGAGATCCGCCTTTTCGATACTATACTAACGATATATATGTCTATACAAGTACATATGTATGTACATACGTATATAATATGTAAGTACATAAGTAGACCAAACGCTTTGACGCAGCGTGCTATTGATGGAGGTGTTGCGTACAACAATAGAAAATTAGAGCACCAAAGGTAACCTCACCGGGAGACAGAGGCAGATGTAACTGATCATACCTCTAAAGTCGTCTCTATTCTACCCTACTTATTGTACCTAATACATACAGTGACGAACAAAATATTGGCACAGAGAATTTTTCGCAATGTATGCAATGTTTTTTACTCTAATTTCTTTTCGCTAATTTTTTATAAAAATACACAAGCCAAGGAGAAATACATAAAAATTTTACAGCGGCATACATATGTTAAAGCTGTTTTTGATAGACTTTTTTATGTTGATTACGAATCCGTAAGTATAAAGTTTTCATCAGCTCCAGATTTTGCGAAAAACCTGGTCAAGGTCAAAGTGTCAAAAAATCGCGTTTTTGCAATATTTTAGAAGCTCTAGCAAACAAAAGGTGATAGAACCTCTTGCTTAGGCTTAAAATAAAGCTGAAACTCTCGACTACTAACCCTAAAAAAACCATTTCTGCACCTTGACTTTATAGTCACTTATAGCCATTTGTCGAACAGCAAAAATTCACTTTCGCGAAATTTGAGTACCTACAACAATTAAAAAAAGGTGATAGAACCTTCCACTTAGGCTTAAATTAAGACTTGAACCTTCGACTACAATCCCTTACAATACCATTCCTGCACCTTGACCCTAAGGTCACTTATAGTCATTTATTGTACATCGAAAACTGAATTTAAGCCTTAGCGAAAGGTCTTATCACTTTTTCTTTCTTTGCTAGAGCTTTTCAAATATTGCAAAAAACGCGATTTTTTTACACAAAAAAAAACATTAAAATAAAATCTCTGTATTCCAAAATTCAGGAAAGTTCCATAAATTTGCCTAGTAATTTTTGCAACTTTCTAATGACATTTTTTAGAAAAATTTCAAGCCCATTAAATTTTACTTAACAAAATTCAAATTTGAAGGTGCTAAAAAATCGCATTGATTTTTAACAATTTTTTTACGCACTTTTTTGTATGCAAGAAAATCGATAATAACATCATCGGCAAAAAATATCGAAAATTAACCTTTAACCTTGCACTTTATTAAGCTAGAATTTAGTGGGCTATAAAACATACATACATATAAAACATGACAGTAATTTAAGTGAAAAATGATTTTTTAATTGAATTTAAAATACGTACACACAAACTGTCAGAAAAGTAATTTTTCACTTAAATTGCTTTCGTGAAACCGGCAGTTTGAATTCTTAATAAAAAGTTAGTTGTAAAAATTTGTACAATTTTTCCAATTTTTCTACAAAATTTGTAATTTTGACTTATGTGGTTTATGTTAGATAATGAGATGTAATTTAAAAAAAAAAAAAAGATAATCAAACAAACAAAAGAAAAATAACCAAAACTGGTTAAAATGTCGTAACCCTATTATTTTCCACATGACTGTATAGGTACATATGTAAGTACCTAGTACATACATATGTCCGCTTATTTGCGTTTAGCTAAGTTATTGGAATGACATATACCTCATAAGCAACAAAACGAATTTTATTTGTGGAAGGGGAGACACATAAACAGTCTATAACCACACATGTCACGCTAGACAAATACTTGATGGCGCTGGCAAAGTCAAGGTCAAGGTCAACGTATGTACAATGGTAACCGAATTAATAGGCGTGGCCATACCAAAAATAGATATTGATCTATCCTCCGATTTGTTGGGTGGCCTTGATGTTGTCAAACAAACCTACAGTGTTACGCCGACTCCGAACGGCGATTGTATTTTTATGAGAAGCTGTTTTTCATGGCAGAAATACACTCGCTGTTAAGAAAAAACCTTTTTTCTAAAAATTTTTTCTGCGATGTTGCTGTGACCAGGGTTTAAACCAAGGCCCTGCGGAGTTGAAGCGCGCACTGCTTACCACTATAACACTATAACGCAGAGGCCGCCGTTCTAAATACGAACCAAATCGGACTTTAAGTACGGGATTGCATTGTGGTGAGCGTGAAGGATTAGATTCATGCATATGACATTCTTCGTACCAGAATAGGCATGTATCCTACGAATGCCATTCACACGAATATAATCTTTAACGCTCGATTGTTATGACAGTGCGATTCGGATAAAATCCATGCGGATGGATTGAATATCCTAATAGGCATGATTATTTCTTTTTCATAGCTACAAAACTTTGTGAAAAAAATTTTCACAGTGAAAACTTTGTGGCAAATTAATTTATTTCTATTTGAAAACAGAATCGTATTTTATGTGAAATGATGAAAAATGTTTTAACTTTGCGCTTTGAGCGACATCTATAGTATCGGTCATATCTATAGCACGCCATTTCAAAGTGATATTGTGTGCCACTTATGTTTATTTATTTATTTTTAAGAATTTTCAATTAAAATACAGTTCTTTATCTAACAAAACCCATATAAACCTAAGTTTAAAAACTTATAGAAAACTACAAAAAAGTGCAACAAATTTTCACCTAAATTTCAAACTTTTTTCTCGGAAGTGTTTGAATTTTTCTGAATACACAGTTTTATAGCCCAATCAATTTTAGTCTGATAATGTGCAAGTTTCAAGTGGCTAAAAGTTACCGCTGATTTTTTAGAATTTTTTTCGCCAAGGATGTTGCGGTTTTCTTCCATATACAAACAAATTGAGTTTATTCATTATATGGAAGCCAATGCGACAAAAAAAAATTCTAAAAAATTAACGGTAACTCGTAGCCACTTGAAATTTGCACATTATCAGACTAAAATTGCAGGGGATAAAAAACTGTGTCCTCAAAAAAATTCTATCACTAACGAGAAAAAAGTTTGAAATTTAGGTGAAAATTTGTTACACTTTTTTGTAGTTTTCTACAAATTGTTGAACTTGGGTATATATGGGGTTTGTCCGANAACAAATTTTCACAGTGAAAACTTTGTGGCAAATTAATTTATTTCTATTTGAAAACAGAATCGTATTTAATGTGAAATGATGAAAAATGTTTTAACTTTGCGCTTTGAGCGACATCTACGTCGCCTGGGTAAAGATTGTCTTAAGCGCAATTTTTACGATTTTTAGGTTTAGATGCAGTTATATATTTTGAAATGAGGTCTTTCGATTGGTGTTTTCAGTTTTTAGATATCTCAGTTAGTTTCCGAGATATTCGGCTACAATTTTTTCGATAATTTATTAAAAATTTAGTTGGTGATGCAGTCATATTAAACTCCATTTTTGGATATCTCCTTTAGTTTTCCAGATATTGAGTAAAAAGTGTCGCTAATTTAGTAGAAATTTTGATCACATTTTGTCGTATTTCATACAAAGTGGCTGCCAAATTGTGGACAAATGACACTTACAACAAAAGTTTACTAAAGGAAATCCTTCATAAACTCAAAACTAATTAACAATAAACATTAAAAATTAAATAATTTAAGAATTTTGTGAACTAGTAACATTTTCAGAGACTTTGAAGAAAATCTGCCGATATGAACATACGACAATCTTTTACTCAGGCGACTATATATATATAAAGAGCATTAAAATTCCGACATAAAATTTTTTTTTTTTTTACCACCCTAATGTAAAGACAAAGGACTGCCACTCCAGCAGATTTCCAAAAGTAATCTACCCAATGGAATGATCAAAATGCAAGAAGACCTTCATTGTTTATATAAATGGTTGTGCGTTAACATACTCCAATTGAATGTGAACATGACAAAGTTTATGGTTATATCTAGAGCAGCTAACGTTAGCTCCGATAACTACAGCTTAAAAATTAAAGATAAAGTAATTGAGAAAGTAAAAATAATTAAATATCTAGGTATAGATCTGGTCTACAGATCCATAGCTGTACCACATTTCATATACTGTCCAACAATCTTTTTTATAGCAAACGACACACATATCGATAAGTTTCAAAAATGAAAAATAGGGCTATGCGATTTATCTTGAACAAGCGGTACGAACACCCATACGGGAAATGATCGCATTTTTAAACTGGTTGAGCGTGAAATAGCAAATTTTTATCACGCTATGAAATTAGTGTTTAACGCAAAGCAAGGTAGACTCCCAGATTACCTGAGCGATATCTTATGATATAATAGTGAAACTCACTTCATATTTACTCAGGGAAAATAGATGCTTCAGGCCGCCGCGGTAGAAAACGGAAATAGATAAGAATATCTTTTATAAAGGATTAAAACGTTAAAATGAACTTCCAGCATTGGAATTCTGACAATCGCTTCGATAAATTTCCACCGCTAAAATTCTCTAAATGAAAATCAGTGGGGCCTAAAAGTATGTAACATGGAAAAGTAACAGATGCAATGCGTAATCCAGCAAATCTGGCAGTATGAAGGGCATGTAACTAGATGTTGCATATTGTTAGGCGCGTCCGCCATTCCTTTGGAGATTGTTAGCGAGAGCAAATGGTGAAATCCGGCTGCAGCTCAAATAAAAAATTGTGATAAAGTTGCTGCTTGATCACTGCAGAATATTGGCTATTAGATAGAAAGATCCGAGTGACTCTGGATTTCGTCCATTCAGATCGCCCATAATGTATGAAATAGAAAGGTCGGCATGAAACTTGTCCTTACTTCCGATCCGGCTTGGAAACTCGTCCTATCCAACCGCCCAGTTGTGGCGGCTCTGGTAATTGCACTCTAGACTGCATGTCCTACACGTGATATATTTACGATACTGTTTGGAATCCCGTACATTCCAACAGCATCGAGAATATACTATCTTAGTTAATTACACATAAACTATTTTATAGCTTAGAGGAAAATTGTGTCAGGTATATTTATATTAAGCTCTAATTTTACTTTTATTATATATTAAATTTGCAATACATATTACAAATGTATATACGTGAACATATATAGGTCAAATGAGTGTAATAAATAAATAAATAAAAACAAATAGTTTTATAACTTGATACACATGTAGCCAATAGAATATAAATAGCCAATGGAGACCGCTAGTTGCTGGCAATTTGGTAGTCATCTGCACGAGAACTTCGCGGCGACATTATTGATATTTTAATATTCAATAAGCAAAAATTGAGATGTTTTCTAATAAAATATTTATTATTTTGTACATACTTGAATGTAACATACCATACTTTCTAAATTTTTTAAGCAATTAAATCCGACATAATTACATTTTAGATGCCATCCTACAAATGCTTATATCAAGATATAAAAAGCCCACACAAATATTGCAACATATACGTATAAGTAACTTATATCTAGCAACCAAAACGACAGCTGGGCAGCAATAAATTTTATCCTGCGGAGACGGCCAGTTATGTAGCTACAACAACATTGCATAAACAGCGTATTATTTAATTTCTATAAGCATCAAATAATTTATTTTTTAAATGATTAATATTTGAATTTTGACTATGCATTTGAATTAAATCCACGCGTGGCACATGCATATATGCATGCTTGTAAAAAAAAAAAATACGCACATGTTAGATAACCTTTACAGTCAATTAAAACACAATTGTGGAAACAAACCCTATTCAATTATGTACATACAAATTATAAAAAGTAGTTTTACGCTTTGTTTAATTTATTCGCGCGTCAATCGTTCAAACAACTAGGATTTAGCCCATAAAACGTGTTCATTCCTCAAATTGCGAATACTAGCGATCCTGTAACCTCCAACGTGTATTCTACAGTGTGCGTTGGTAACACCGGGCACTGCAGAGTTGTTTGTAGATTCGCATTCGTACCTTTGAAATTTCCTATCTGCATGGATTGCTGTACGGTATGCCGAAAGGTTGTGTGATTGTTCACGGCACATCTGTTGTGCCGTCCTTTTACAATCGCTTTCTTATTGGTTCTACCAATTTTTCGGTGCATAATTATCAATTATTCATGTACATCGTTTTCTTAATTGACTTTTTGTTCAATTTATGAAAAATTCACTAATAAATTTTCATAACCAAAAAACGCATTTTTCCGAATTGTGGTCTCAACAGACCACAAATAATTCAATCCAAGGTGTATTTTACTTATATACGGCTAACACCACCATGTTAAATACGCCTTGAATTCAATCAAATGTTGAATGCAGTTCAAGCCAGTTACGAATGGGGTAAACTTAAAAGGTGGAAATTTTTTCAGGCACTGCATCCGTACAATGCAGATCACGTCGACGTCCTGTCTGTTGTAGCGCAAATTGTTGACCCTGGATAAACGAATCAGTGCAAGGAACACTCGGTAACTCGCCAATACTCAATGTCTAACGAGTGTTTTATACACGAACTCGTGCTCCGGAAGGCCCTGTGGCCTGTTACCACAGCAAGCTAACCCACCACCACCCAACGAGTACTACTACGGCACGCGTACAAATACATGCAAGAAAAACCCTCGTGCCCCTTTAAACAGCTAACCATTCCATAGAATTCGATAAGTGTCCTTGAAAGTCATTTTCTTCTTTTTTGTCATCAATAAATGTCCTTCAATGCGAAATTCTTAATATTTAATGAGATTTAATAAATTTTCAAACACGTAATGCAAATTTTTTAAGAATTATTACGTTTTCCACGCTATTTCTAGATTTTTTCGCGACGACCCCCTTAACCCACCCGCATGAAAAAAGAACTTTTCGTTTCTATGCCCTGAGATTTTTCACGGGCTCTTTTCCACAGCGAATTGGCACGTTTTAATCAAATTTACCAATAAACTTTCAATCACTATAGCTTCGGAACATATTTTACTCCATAAATATGAATTTTTTATTAACTTTAAACACTCACCTTTGCCATCACAAGATTTTTTCACTATTAATGGAATGGCGCAGGCTGCAAAGTAAAACTGTGTGCAGTGTGAAAAAATTTCACAAGCATTTTGCGCCGGTTCAGTAGTGGGCATTAATATTTGTCATTGGGCATTATTGATTGGCAGCTGTCAGAATTTGACGTTGCCATATAACAATGCAATCCACGAGGCCAGTGAGTTGATGACCATTGTAATGAGATATATTCGAAAAATGATCAATTAAACCATTAATATAAGAAAATGTTTTTATACTACGATTACCGAAAATGAATTTAGGTAGTTATGTTTAATTTAAACAGGTAGATTATAAAAAAATATTTTCTAAGAGTTGCCACTATTCAGACTGTAATCAGGAAATGTTGCGATCAAATAAGTGCGACTAAACGGCAACACATTTAAAGAACAGTTAGGGGCATTAATCAAAGAGCGCAAAAAGCAGGAGAAGAGGAATTAGCAAATTGAAAACAAAATGGATAGTTTATTGTTTTATCAATGCGAATAAGGAAAACATCTGAAAATTAGACAAAAAAATATCTATTTAGCATCATGGCTCAAGCGAACTCCATGAAACAAATGGGTTCCCGTGTGGTGGGTGGCGCTGTTGAACGCATGGAATGGAGCAACAAAATGGATTTGATAGCTTATGGCACCGACAGAGGTGAGTCTGCAACTGGGAAAAGTAGAGCGCGGCATATAACAAAACTAATTACAAGCTCTTCATTACAGGTGAAGTCATTATACAGCGCTTAAACTGGCAAAAGATAGTGACATTTCCATCTCTGGGCGAGGACATTGCGGTACGCTCACTTGGCTGGCAATTGGATGAAACGGTTTTAGCTGCCGGTACACAAATACTACACTAAGCTGTTAGCGATTTTAAACCTCTGAACATTTTAGGTTATAGTGATGGACGAGTGACGTTGTTGGATGCCGAGCGTGAAGATCAAATATCAATGCTGCATTTTGAGGAGGACATCAAACGAGTTTACTTTAGTAAAGCTATAAAAACCTCGGACTATCGCAGCACTTATCGTAATCGAACAGAGGTACATCTTAACTATTTTCGTTTTTTTTTGAACTAGCTCTTAATATGCTAATACCAACGGCAGCACACTTTCGATTTCTTTCTACCACCTTTACCACCGCNTTTACCTAGCTCTTAATATGCTAATACCAACGGCAGCACACTTTCGATTTCTTTCTACCACCTTTACCACCGCTAAGCGGCATAGGCTCTTTACCCAAATCACCAGAAGAGCAAAGGTCTTTTGCTAAGGGTTCCCCATGCTTCTTAGTAGTCATTACCTTAACTGGCAAAGTGCATTTGTTGCTGCTCGGTGCGCTGCGGGCCGGTCAAATAGACTTAAAGCAGCATGTTGTCCATCCACAAGAGTTCACAGTACATGATGTTCGCTTGAGTGGTAACTTTAATGCTATCTACGCCTTGGTTTCCGATGGAAACGAGCTCAAGGTATTGCATTTTCATAATAAAGTACTGCANCCATCCACAAGAGTTCACAGTACATGATGTTCGCTTGAGTGGTAACTTTAATGCTATCTACGCCTTGGTGTCCGATGGAAACGAGCTCAAGGTATTGCATTTTCATAATAAAGTACTGCAGGAGTACATATCACCGATGCTACATTTGGCAGTGCACTGCGCCAATGTGCTGGAAACTAAAAAGTAAGTTAAAAATAATTTCTTGCACCTAAACGTTAATATAGAAAGGCCCCGTCTGACATCTCCGTTGAAATACAAAAATGCCGTAACTAACTAAAATGATGTATTGCATAAAACAAGGTGGGGAGTTATAGTTCCAACAGCCAAAAGAAACCCGCTTTACTCTGGCCCAGTTACGGTCTGGATATTGCAGCCGTCTCAACAGCTACCGGTCCAGACTCGACCCCAATATCCCTAATGTGCACGACAATCTCACTCAACTAGCAATCCTCTGTCCAAACAGCTTGTTTCTTGGGCCTTGACGACAACGTTTGATGGACACACCGAAATAGGCGGGACTTAGTAATGCCGCTACAAAAACAACAATAAATCAAAAAGTGAATTTTGGATTTTTAGTCACGGCTTTTGGTATTTCAGTGAGAAGCCGAGATAGGGACCTTCTATATTCACATTTAATGGCTATTTTTTTAAAGCTATATCAATGAAACCATTCAATGCATAATGGAAGCTTGGGAAACGGTGCTTTTGGAAATGGACAATAAATTAACAAAATATGCCCACCAGCAACCAGAAGGTTCGATTTCGGCTGATTTTTTGGAGCTTCTTGTATTTGGATATGCCACACATGAAATTGAGAATTTTCTTCGAGAGTAAGAATGCTAATTGCATATGAAAGAAAATATTTGCCAATCAATTTTATCTTTTATTTCGGTTTAGTGATTTAACTGAGAAAGGTCTTAAAAAATTAGCCAATTCAATAGATTTGAGTTATTCGACTGTAGAGAGTCTTGTGACTAAACAGCTACAGAGCAGTGGTGTAAACATGTTCTATTTTCTGAACTCGCTGAAAGGTTTGAGTCGCATTAGCTACTTCTTTGAGGTAATAGTATACATATGCATATGCTGTATCTATGGTTATTTAATAAAAATCTTTCTTCACTGTACACTGGTAGCCGCTTCTTTCGTGCGATGCTACACAAGCGGCACTTCGTGAATGTGGCTCATTTCTGATGAAAGTGTTGGAAATGCAGCAAGTCATTGATCAGTGTGTCAATGACATGAAATTGTTTTTCTCATGGCTCTGCATTGTAATTTTGCGTCTCCATCAGCATGATATACCCGAAGAAATGACGCAAATTACACCGGAAGATACTATTTATTTGGCAGAATATTTGAACAGTTTTGAGGACAGTGTTGTGGAGAATGGTAAGCAAACGTTATGGTGTTTTGTTAAAAAATGTTTCACTTAACTATTTCAATTACAGAGGACGGTACCGTAACAAAGCGCAAATTTAATTTGGAAAAAGTTGGTCAGTATTTGGAGAACCGCAATTTACAACAGATCGTCAAGTCGGATCCGCATCATTTGTGGCATCGTCTACTCGATGAAAATGAGTGTTTACGGAATTGCTCTTTACTCTTTCCACACGAAAAAGAAAGTTCGCTTATACAACAGCGTGACAAACTGCTGCAAGCAGTCGAGAATGTATTCAAGCGCCCCAATGAAAGTATTAGTGGTGGTTTTGTGCAGGATGCGAGCATCACTTGTGCGTCACTACCGACCACTTCGGAGAATGGCGTTACCATCCATAGTTCATTTTTCGTGAATGACGAAGCACATACAGATCTCTTGGTTACAACGATAAGCTATCACGAACTTTTGTTGATGGAATTCAATAAGAATTTTTCCCTGCTGAAGTGCACCCGGCTCGATTTACTATCTGGCCCATTTACAAGCGATATCCTGCGTGATAATGTATTTGATACGTTGAGATTTGTGGATTTAGGTTTTTACAATGAGAGTATATTGTCGCTCTTATTAAAAAGTAACGCGCAAAAGGATGATAAGCAAAGCTATTTCTTGCAACTTGCATTAGAAGCGACAAAAGGCAAGCAAACACAGCATATAATGCCAAACAATATTAACTTGATGGATGTGGCTTTTGCATGTCATGTGCCTGATCTAATGGAGAGTAACTGTTTGAAGCCACTTGAAGGCGAGTGCACACATTTGGCCGTATCGGGTAGTAGGAAGGTGAGAAAATCGTTTGTTCGAAATAGGATTTGCATACTATTTTAAGTGAACAAATATTTTCAGGTGGTTACTGTGCTCTCGGATCAATGCCGCAAGATGACCATTTTTGAAATGGAAATCGAAGATGATGAGGATGAGACTGAAATGTCGCAAAATTCGCTTTTAGAAATAAGTAAAGAATCTGTTACATCATCAAATGAATAAAACTAAATGGAATATGCGCGCCTATTTTCTATATGTATTTAAATTAGTAGTTTTTATTATTTTAGCTCTGGCATAATGGCATAATGATCGCTTCACACGAGCTTACGGCAACCTAAAGCGCCTGCTATCCAATATACATATTTATGTGTGAATAACTACATTTTAATTGATTTTCAATTAAAAAGAAGTGTGTAAGGAAAAACAACGCAATCTACATATGTATGTAAAAAAAAATAAAAAATAGGTAAAATTAGTTACCCCCGCCATTAGTTAATTTCGTACTGATAAGCATCATCTGAATCCTCGTCGCTTGACATATCACGTCTTCGCCGGCGTTCTTTTCGCTTATTGCGTTTTTTCCCAACCTTGTCTACAGACTCATCTTCAACGATATTATCTTCAGCTACGTTTATTGACGTTGGCAGTTCCTCTTCGATAGTCTCCACCTGATCACAGTTTTCCTCTTGATTGTCGGTGGCGGCTTCCTCTTCACTTTTCTTTTGCGATTTGACTAATTCGCATAAATATTTGTAGCGCAATAAACACTCTTCCTTAGATTTTTCAGGCACACAGTTGGCAATTTTTTGCCAACGATCGCCGGTCGCATTCTTACGATTCTTAATAATAGCTGATTCCAGCGCACGTTGTTGTTCCTGAGACCAATTTGTCTCCGGCACCAGTATATTCTTATCAGCCGCCGCAGATTTCTTTACCTTTTCCTTTTTAATCACTTCCTGTGTCGTGAATTCAGAGCTTTGTTCGGCACTTTGGCCCGGAAGACGGTATCCATTTTCCTTCATTTTCGCTGCCATGAAAGTAACTTCTTGCACTGACCGATTCATTGTTTCGGCGATGATATTCCAACGTGCACTAGAACCCCCAGGGTATTTCTTGACTAAGCGTATAAGTTCGGTGAGATCTTCATCAGTCCAGAAGCCGCCACTAAGCGCTGTCTATATAAGGGAAAAAGTGCTCGTTAGTTCATAAAAAACAAAACGCCATTATCAGTAGCTAAATTTCAATTATACTTTTTGTTGTACAGGTTTCACAGCATCATCTTCGGTCAATTCCCGTGCCTGTATCTGAGAATAGCCTCGTAATTCTTCGTCAGTTTTCTCAGGGGCAGTGGTGTTTTGACGTCGTTTACGTAGATTCTCTTTCTTTTCTTTTCGTAAACGCGCCTGTTCTTCGAGTTCGCGCTCGAGGTCCTCTTGGCGTTGGACTTCTTCGAGTTCGCTACAAAAATGTTTATAAAATAATGTACATATGTACAAACAAACGTATGTTAATACATATACATTTTGTTTGCTAACTTACAGTCTTCGTTTTTCCATTGCCATTTCTTTAAGCTCATTTGCTCTATTGAGTGCTTCTTTTATGGCGCTTGGTAAGTGCCAAATAAAAAGCGGAATTTGGAAAGGCAATGTATTCTGAAATGAAATATAATCTTTGTATTGATCCCCTTATTCATAAGTCCATAGCTTACCAGGATCGAAGGTGAGGGTATTTCTTTTAGAATGACATCCATATCAATACTTTTGTTCTTTTTCTGCAACTTTTTCAATTTGGAACCGAATACTTGCTCCTAAAGAAATTGATTGTTTTAAATCGTGTTTTTAACTGCTTTCACATTGGCCATTTCAACTTACCGCAGTGTATTTCTTCTCCAGATAAGCAGCCCAAGCAAATAAATATTGACCAATAGAAATTATGACAAAAAGTATTCCTGCTCCTTCGTACAAGCCAATCTTTCGCATACGCCTGTAATAATATAACGCAGACTTCCAGTTTGGCAAGCCTTCTCTCAAGACTTTATTGTACTTTTCACGTTTAGATGTTTCTCTTAAAACTTCGTATATCGATACCAAATTGCGAAATTGTATATTGGCATCTTCAGATGGATTCTTGTCTGGATGTAGGACAATAGAGAGGCCTCGAAACGCGCGTTTAATTTCATTGTTTGTCGCCTCGTGTGAAATGTTCATAAATTCGTAAAAGTTCTGATTGATTTCTTCAACCAAGTCGAATATTTCCAATTCTTCAGAATCCCATGCTAGGGAGCCCAAACAGAAACCGCACAGCAGCAATATATAAACGTAAAATTTCATTCTACAATTTGCCAGAATAAAAAACCAAATAAATTAAATTCCGTGTAGCCAAAAGTCCCGGCCGCCGTCTCGAAAAAGACAACGTCAACAACAGCGAGCAAAACAAAAACAAAAATTTGGCAATTGGTTCAAGCCCATGCACAGTGTGTCACATATGCTTGAGAAATTCGGTTTTCTCAAGCACAGGGTGAAATTTGAAGAGGTTATTAATTATGCTTGCTAAGTGCATTATGATCTTGCATTATGATAAATTTTATTTGTCATTCCGTTATTTCATTTTTCTGATAATGCATTTCCGAAAGTTTTTTCGGAGTTTGCAAGTTTTAAATTTTTAATTTTTTGAATTGGAATTTTTTAAGTACTCATTTTTATAGCGCATTAAATTTTATAGGAAATGTTTAGTTATTGGCCCACCGTTTTGGGGGAGGGGACGGAGTGTGAGGCGCGTGGCCTCTTAAACCCACCCCCCTTTTGAAAGGGGACATTCTCCACACGGCATCTACCGAGACAAAGTGAGCAGTTTGAAGTGGAATATAACCACACTAACAAAAACCGTAGGATTTTTAAATAAAAGAAATTATCCTAAGCAGGTTATGGCGATTTTGTATAAAACAAGTTAACTAGAAGTTATTAAAAAAAATTTCACTAAAAATATTGTTATATTAAAAAACGCGACAGGTAAAAATGCTATACTAATAGTAATATGATAGTATTTTAGCGCAGAACTTCTTTCTGCGTAAGCGGCCTTCGGCCGCACTTAGGGATAATAATCCTCAGTAAGTAGCATTCTCCTTTCTGTGTTCCCAAAAAATGGGGGGCTGAACACCTTTTGCAGAGAACTCATTTCTGCGTAGGTGACCTTCGGCCGCGCTTAGGGATTATAACCCTCACTAAGTAGAATTCTCCTTTCTGTGTTACCACAGAAGGGGGCTGAACACCTTTTGCAGATATCACCTTTCTGCGTAGGTGGCCTTCGGCCGCAATTAGGGATTACAACCCTCACTTAGTAGAATTCTCCATTCTGTGTTGCCAAATGGGGCTGAACATCTTTTGCAGAGAAACCCTTTCTGTATAGGCGGCCTTCGGCCGCACTTGGCATTATAACCCTCACTAAGTAGAAGTCTCCTTTCTGTGTTGCCAAGGAGGGAAGGCTGATTACCTATTGCAGAGAAAACCTTTATGCGTAGGCGGCCTTCAGTCTTNTGATAAATTTTATTTGTCATTCCGTTATTTCATTTTTCTGATAATGCATTTCCGAAAGTTTTTTCGGAGTTTGCAAGTTTTAAATTTTTAATTTTTTGAATTGGAATTTTTTAAGTACTCATTTTTATAGCGCNGATAAATTTTATTTGTCATTCCGTTATTTCATTTTTCTGATAATGCATTTTTAATTTTTTGAATTGGAATTTTTTAAGTACTCATTTTTATAGCGCATTAAATTTTATAGGAAATGTTTAGTTATTGGCCCACCGTTTTGGGGGAGGGGACGGAGTGTGAGGCGCGTGGCCTCTTAAACCCACCCCCGTTTTGAAAGGGGACATTCTCCACACGGCATCTACCGAGACAAAGTGAGCAGTTTGAAGTGGAATATAACCACACTAACAAAAACCGTAGGATTTTTAAATAAAAGAAATTATCCTAAGCAGGTTATGGCGATTTTGTATAAAACAAGTTAACTAGAAGTTATTAAAAAAAATTTCACTAAAAATATTGTTATATTAAAAAACGCGACAGGTAAAAATGCAATACTAATAGTAATATGATAGTATTTTAGCGCAGAACTTCTTTCTGCGTAAGCGGCCTTCGGCCGCACTTAGGGATAATAATCCTCAGTAAGTAGCATTCTCCTTTCTGTGTTCCCAAAAAATGGGGGGCTGAACACCTTTTGCAGAGAACTCATTTCTGCGTAGGTGACCTTCGGCCGCGCTTAGGGATTATAACCCTCACTAAGTAGAATTCTCCTTTCTGTGTTACCACAGAAGGGGGCTNATTGTGATTAATTGGTTAAAATTAAGTAATTAAAAAAGTTATAACTAATCGAATAAAGTGTAAAGTGAAGGGAAATAATATAAAAATGTATTGGTGAAGTGGCTGCTTTAAGGAGAATCGGAGTGANATTAATTGGTTAAAATTAAAGTAATTAAAAAAGTTATAACTAATCGAATAAAGTGTAAAGTGAAGGGAAATATAAAAATGTATTGGTGAAGTGGCTGCTTTAAGGAGAATCGGAGTGAAAAATGTACGGTGATTTCCGAAATTTACAAAAAGGCATATTTCGAATTTCTAAATAAATTAGTGGCCAAAAATTACAAAAGTAGATGTTAGCATAATGTGTAGACCCTTGACTACAGTTGTGTGGAAACTTTTTCGGAACAGATCACCCCTTTGGACGCAATACCCCGAAATTGTTGGGCCACTTACTAAACAGTACCCAAATTTAATACATGTATGTATGACCTAGATTAAATAAATTTGGATTAAAAATTACAAGTGCATTAAAAATGTAAGCATCAATTTAATGCAAAAATTGATTTTAAATAAGTTGCATGTTGATTCAAGCGATCTAAATAAAAACTTTTAGGTTATAAAAGCAATAAAATTTGAATTTCAGCAATTGTGCAACTGAATAAAATAACGAATTCAATACATTTTTTCAACCTAATTTATGTACACTCGCATAATTGTTCAATAGGTCTGGCAGTGAGCGCTTCCAATTCTTCAGGTTTGCAACGGTATACGCATTTGCCATTAATCCATGTCGACTTTACAAACAAGTCATCTGTCAAAATAACAAAATCGGCATCAGCGCCAAAATTTAACGTACCCTTCGTTTCCGCCATTTTTAAACAACTTGCCGGATGTAGTGTTGCGCATTCTAGCGCATATACAGTAGAGCAATCTGAAAAGAGGAAGTAAAATTATCGGTTGTGTCATACCTAATACCAGAACTATTTTTTAAATATGTATGTATTTATGTACACATCTGCACTAACCGGNATACCAAAACTATTTTTTAAATATGTATGTATTTATGTACACATCTGCACTAACCGGTTGCCTTTTTGAAAATGCGTACGCATGTATCTAATGGTGCAATACTACCACACAAAGTATTAGTGCCAGCAATGAACGCTTTGCCATCGCGTACTTCCATTTCCAACTGACCTAAGGGGTGTTTGCCCTCGCCCAGACCGAGTGCTGCAATTGCATCCGTAACCAGTATAAGACCATCGGGATGAGTGCGGTGGGCTATACGCAAAGCAGCCGGATGTGTGTGAATGCCGTCAGCAATTATGCCAAAGAAAATTTCCTGGGCAGGTGGAATGTTATTGGACGCCAGCAAGCCAACCAGACCAGGGTCCCGATGATGGAACTGTATAAAATTATATGCCAAGCAAAAATTTACATGATTATTAGAAAAGAAGATATATTTGCTCACCGGTAACATGGCATTGAAAAGATGTGTAATCAACCGCGCACCATTTTGCACAGCAAGTTCACCTTGAGACAAGTTGGCAATGGAGTGTCCTAAGGCTACAGTGATACCCATGTTTGTCAGCGCTTTTGTGACAGCGCCCGTTGGATCTTTTTCCGGTGCAAGCGTGATAATTTTGGCATTTCCTAAGTTGCTGTAGGCCTCCACCAACGTGTCTATGCCCTGTAGCAAGGGAAATTTAAATTAAAATTGTTTCTAAGTAAAATTATATGTATACTCACATTATCAATATCTTTGATGCAGTTCTCCGGATGGGCTCCCTTCTTTTGTGGGCTGATAAAAGGACCTTCTAAATGCAAGCCCAAAACTTGTGCGCCTGTTGTTGTGCCCGTTACTTGTGGTATAATTTTCCGATAAGTTTCCGGTGGCGACGTTACAATGGTGGGACAAAATGAAGTAACCCCATTTGTGATTAGCTCTTTTGCGACCTTCTCAATGCCTTCAGCGACTGTATCCACATCGTATGAGAAGTCAACGCCGTAACCGCCTGATTGAAAGGGATACAAAACAAAAAAAGGTCTTAAGCTGGTGCTAGAACTGGAACTTTTTTTTTTCTTTGCATAAAATGCACAGCGCTTTCGTATTCCTACAATTATTTGTGATTAAGTGAAGTGCCAGCTGATAAGATAAAACCCTGATCCACTTACATATTTGCCGATAATGGCAAAGCATTTAAAGCAGCAGTGTGCTTTTACGCCTTCGGATTAAAACTGCGCGTATATAAAAACAGATTTACATTTAGAAAAGTGTAAGCTTTACATACATCATTGCGGAGGTCATTGTCCCACAATCTGTTTGTTTACCTACCATTAATCTGGAGTTCAATGTAGCCGGGAGCTATAATGGAATTTCCACAATCGATTTGTTGATGTGCCTAATAATTAATAAAATATAATAAAATTAATTGGTAATTGTAAGTCAAGCAACGTGACCCACCCGCTGCTTCTCATCGAAGAATACTGGCTCTGGATTAATGATTTTGCCATTGCGCACCCAAAGATCTTCCTGTATCAGCTTATGATTACGTACCAAACGACAATTTACAAATTGCAATAATTCACCTTGAGACATTTGCGATATTTCCGTAGTTGGAAATCCTACCCTAAGCACGGCCGTAAAATGAACTATATGCACTCAAATGAAAAATAAACAAAAAAAAAACACCGCGTAATGTACAACACAACGACTACTCTATCCCACACGCAACCTCCACCCGCATACTATTTCTGTTGAAGTTGTGTCCAAATTGCTATGGCATTAAAAGCTCAGTTATGGATACTTAGCGAAAAACATCGATGCATCGAAAATATCGATGTTTTGCTTCGATGCATCGAAAATTTTCCACTGGATGTATAAATAGTCAATGCATCCAAACATCGATGTTTTCTGTAAATTTTCTGTAAACTGACATCTTAAATACATCGTACGGCCAAATATCGCTTTGTCTGAAGTTCATAGGGAGGAAGATGCAGTTTTATAGCTCATAAAATGTTAGTATAATAAAGTGCAAGTTTCAATTGCTTTGATTTTTAATATTTTCTCTTTGGCTGACTTGCAGTTTGTTATACTAAAATATGTATTATGAGCTATAAGACTGCATACCCGAAAAGGTTCCATAGTGCAGGAAAACTCTATGCGCATCGATGCATCGATGTATCGACAAATATCGATGTAAGTTTCGATGCATTGATGCGAGAAAAAACATCGATGTATTTTTGCCACTGACATCCCTAAGGCGAGCGCCAATGGAGCGCCCGCAGAACTTCTTTCTGTGCGAACAAATCAGCTGTTTGTTATCACCTAGGAATGGGCAAAAGTGAAGGTACACAACATACGTTCGCCGGCAAATGCGTCACGCCGTTAGTGTCAAATAAAATTGAATACGTGTATTTGTATGACAGCTGTTACAGACGACGCCTTTACGAATGCGGTAACGCAGTTGCCGTCGAAAGTAAACCAACTCGCTACTTTTCTGTTGCGTTCATGCGTTGACATTTGAAATTACATTTGTGGATATGCTTAGCAGCTGTTTTTTGTATACAAAATAATGATTGGCGCAATGCAATGTGTGTAACACCAAATTTTTCAACGTCGTCAACGCACAAACGGATCAACGCAACGTCGCAGTAAATAAAACTATCTACCTTCAGCTTAACGCAGTGCGGCGCTGCGATTAATGAAACACAAAAATATGATACAATTAAATCGTAAATTGAACAAATTTAATTTAATCCAATGATTAATCGCTGCCAATCCTAGCTAAGAGTTACGGGCGCTGATACCAATTTTCACAACTCTGTAACTCAATGGCGCCAGCACAGCGGAACACTGACCACACCGGGTGTCGCAAGGAGCCAGCATAGAACACAAGAGAAATGTCACTTGTAAAATGTGCAGAACAAGGTGAATTAATACAAGGTGGCAGGGCCGCGGTACTTCCTAATGTCAAAATGATGTGTTTGTTGTAAACAAGGCGAATTCATATTACAACCAACACATCATTTTGACATTAACAAGTACAGCGGCGAAAATCTAAATTCGCCAGTAACACCATCTTGTATAAATTCGCCTTGCAAGGTGGTGTTGCTAGAATTCGCCGCGCTCCTTCTGAATATCAAAAGGATGTGTTTGTTGTAGTTTTGGGTACATTTTGCTGTCATTTGCATATAATATGTTGTAATGTTTTTTTTTTGCTCACCCGATACCACCAGAGCTGGGTCGTAATGATTCCTTTAGGAATTAAATTACTCCCAATTACAGATTACCAAGAATGATAGAATACAAGATTGCGCCGTCCTGGTCGTTGACATTTGTGTACCACAAGTAAACAAAGAATAGAGCGAAAAGAAGAACGAGTTGAAACTGCCAAAAGAGTTCACTTTACAGCGAAAAACGTGTTTTAATTTTGCTAAATGCGAAGATATTGCATTTTTACCTAATCTATTAGAGAATAGTTAACATTTTAGTGCACTCCATTGCCTTGCAATTGAGGCTGCTTCAGCAAACGTTTTAGTGCACTTCATTGCTTTGCAATTAAGGCTGCTGCAGAAAACTTCGGCAGCATCTCAGCGGGATTGATTAGTTAACTTGCTAATGGAGGCTGCTTGGAGCAGAAGCAAAATCATTGTGAGGAAATGTTGTTAATGTAATAATAAAGAAGCATTTCGGGAACGGCTTTGCCGTGCCCTATGTACACAAAATGCAGCGATTCGTCCCAGCGCTACACTTGCATCTACGCATCTTGTATCTTGATGGTTGTCGCAATTTGACACACAGCACTACATTTTATTAGTTTTTACGCGGTCTTCAACTCAAAAATTGCAAATTAACACAATTTAAATTGATTTTTCACTTATAATTCAAATTTATCTTTTGCTGATTTGTAAACAAAGGTTTATTTACAAGTTACCACAACTGTCAAAATCGGAAAAACCATAGTAGCGGTACCACCGACGGCGCCACCTTTGTTCGCTGCACCGTGNTACCAATTAAAAAAAATCCAGCTTTACGTTGGTAAAATAATAAACATAGATAACAGTAGAGAGTATCAAAAAATTATTTAATAATTTTCTTCATAAAAACCATAAAAAAATTAACTGCTGCTTCCTTGGATGTTACAACACGCGGAATAGCTGTAAGGATATGGCTATTTCAGGTGATGATGGCTTTGAGAGCACACGACATCTCAAATCGTCGAATGAGAGGCATTGACCCTTTGGAGGCTAGCATCCCTCTTGAACAAGGGGTCTCCCCAGGGTAAACCCTGTTCACTCTTTTACTGCTAATTCGAACGGCGTCACAGCCCATTTCCCAAGTTGCCATAAACAACTATCTCACCGATAATCGTAGGGCCGGATCAAGGTGCCAGGCAACTGTGCAAAGGCTAGAAGTCCTTCATAAAGCCCATTAGCGAACCGGCGGTCTCCGATGTTTTCTCACCTTGATTGGGTGCAGCGGATCTCTGCCAGAAGGGACGACCCATTTACGGTCTGGATATTGCAGCCGTCACAACAGCGACCTCTCCAGACTTGACCACAATATTCATAAGAATGTGCGGCATGTGGAGACTCCCCGCATGACCTCACTTAATTAACACCCCTACAAACAGCCCGTTTCCTGGGTCTACCGTTAGTGGAGCTGGACGACAACGATTGGTGTACACACCGAAATAGGAGGGGCTTAGTAGTGCCGCTACAACAACAATAACAACCCTGTTCTTTCTCCGCCACTCGTCGATTGATGCGTGGACACCAATAAACGAACTTCAACTATCCTAACACGGGAGTCTGACACTCTTAAAAGAAGGTTTACAGGAGCTTCACCCGTACTAGGGCTACAGAACCACCAAGCTTCCCTACGGCAATACAATAAAAGTATACAAAGGATGCAACAGTATCCATTGGTACAGGAAATCGAAGGCCTAACTCCACTTATAGAGGTGGAACATGCCGGGAGGTATACCGATGGATCGAATATGGACGCCGGGAATGCTGGGGCAGGCAGAAAAGTCTGCCAATGGGCACATATTTCAGGCGAAAGTCTCCGCAATCGAAGATTGTGTTCGCGAATGTCTACACGTAGAAGGACAAATGAGGGCAGAATAAGTATTATGTCGGATTGTCCGGCAGCTTTAAAGGCCTTAGACTCTTCAAAAATGGCATCAAGGCCATGCATACATACAACAGGGAGTCGATAACGTCGATAACTATATTAAACCGGAGATTAGTGTTAACCAGACATTGAGTAACCGGCCTTTAGCGACTTTTTCTTTGGACCACCGGACAGTTACCAATTTAATGGGAAGTTAACGATAGTAGGTTTGGTAGGTTTTGATAGGAAATTATGGTAGGCGAAAAAATTTGTCCGTGGCAACACTGGTATGTATACACATTTAATAAGAATAAAAATACAACCATAATAACTCAAACGGATGAACAGAATGAAAATTCAGACAAAAAAATTATTAAATAAATGGTTTACAGTTTTTCCGCGTAATTTACGAACGCCAAACTCTTTTCCGGCGATTCGATGTAAACGCCTTTTTTACTAATAAACTCAACCGCAATTAAAACATTACATAAAAAATTAATATTATGATGATATCATAAAAACGATATTACTTTAACGGTTTCACAGACACTTAACGTAATTCTTTGGGCATGCCGAAGAGGCAACAGTTTTTGGGGTGGCTGTTAGCCAATTTCGCACCATAATAAATATGGGCGGTAGAGACTGTGTTCTCCCCTCCTCTCCCCTTCACTTCACTTGTGTTGACTATTATTTTTACTGTCTATACAGCTTGTTTGTCTATTTGTCGAAATTGTTATAAAAAGTTGTTGGTGCTACTGTAGGTTGGTAAAATGTTATTGCCTGTGTTTATTTAAATGAATCTACTTACATACATACAAACCACCACCCAACAACCACTCGCTCACTTGGAAGCTATGAAATGCGCTCTAACGGCGTTGTACAAGTCCACAAACGACGTTTCCCGCATATTTTAATGAATTTGTTCATTCGTTCGCTCGGTCGTTCGCTCGTTTGTTCGCATACATTTAACATTTTAATGAAATTTCTTAATTATACTTGATTAACATGGAAGAGATAATCTTGTACCGCGGGTAGGAGGGCAGCTAAGGAGAGTAAGCAAGTTAAAGAAGTAAAAGAAAAAAGTTGGAAAAGAGGAAAAGTAAGTGCAGCGCTTACGTAAAAGCGATGCATAAGAAACGCACATACATATAGAAGTTCCAACGCACAAACTAATACATACATACATATATAAATATGTACTCTGCAAAAAATTGTGCTACTAATCTCTAAAGGGAGTATTCCGAGATTAGTCTCAATCGGGTACAATTGGGCATTAATTAGTCGCAACTAGTCTCACACGGGTATTATTGGAGATCAATTAGTCCCCGTCTGATCTCTAACGGATACTATTAACAATTTAATGAAATGTACGCACTTAGTTAGCGAAATTTTATATGCGGTGTTGGCACACAAAAAGAGTATTCGCTTAACACAACGGAGTAGTATTAGTCGCATGTTCCTTTGATATTGCTTCCGCAGGCATCCCGGATTAGTCGCATTTTTTGCAGGGTATAGATGCCAGTGAATATACCGATGAGTGGCTGGAGACTTCCTTGAGTGACTGCGTGCTATTGCCGCTGGTAATTAAGTGCGTTGAGCGTTGTTTGTGTGTGTGTTGTAGCGCCGAAAATTAATAGCGCGGTAGACGAGCCGCATGCAGTATGCACCAGCGGGATTATCCCTAACGTCGCGTCGTCAAGCTGCGGTACATATCTATGTATACTATATATTCATCGTTAGTCGCAATGGTGGCGCCGTGCGTGCGCATTTTAAACGTGACTAAAATGTCAAGGCTTTCATTAGATACGCCTTGCCCATTGCTCAGTACAGTGTTGCCGTTGAGAATTTTCAGAAAGTCGCAGAAAAGTGGTCATTGTTTTTAACCGACTTCAAAAAAAGGAGGAGGTTATCAATTCGTCGGAATATATATATATTTTTTTCTGTATGTTACCGCAAAGTAACTATGCCGATTTGTGTAATTTTTTTAAGGAAAGGTGGTGCCTCAGAGCTGGTCCCATACTAATTTGGTTTAGATCCCATAATTGTATCATGAAGAAATTAACGATACTCTTAAACTTTTATATGATAATTGAAGTTGGTTTCGTTTTTTTGCACACAAAAATCGAACTGCACTGCCTCTAAAAGTTTTGAGTGATTAATTTTTCGTACTTGCAGGCAACACTGGCTTCGTGCTATATACTCGCGGAATACGTAGCTGACAGCGCGTGCAACTAGCATTGAAAGCTGTTGCGTATAGCGGATTTATGTAGTAATTTCTATTATTTAATCAGCAGTGGAATTTCTGCAAACATTTTTAATAGTCTTAAATTTCAATACGAAACTGCATAAACTAAATTATAGCCTCTACCGCAATTATTGCCAAGTCCAAGGCAGAAATTATGAATATTTACGATAACGTTTAAGTAGCCCAAAAATTGTATTGTTGAATTAATAGTAAAGGCCTTTTAGGGCTAGTAAAGGCAAACTTATCAAATTTAGGAATAAAGCCAATTCCAACTAGCCTCCGTGATTTTGATATACATATTAGCCATTAGTAGCTAACACAGCTAACGATGTGGTTTTCATCTTCTCATTATCTTCTGTCGAGGGAGGAGAATATGTAACCATAACCTGATTTGCAGGTAAATCATCAGAATGAGTTCATATCTTGTCTCCAACAAGGAACCATCCGTATTTTTGAGTGATCCTAGCTAAGTTGTTTTGTCTTTTATAAGGACAGATGAACATACAACAGATGCAAAGAGAATTTCGAGTTTCTCGAGAGGTTACTCATACGCCCCGACAAACGCCACGAATATCCCACAAACACAATATTATAACTTTCAAATTGTCCTTGTATATATATAAAGTAGTACCCTGAAATGCCAGCTTAATAGGGTCGAGGCCCCCCCTAAATTTCATTCTGGCTACGCCGAATGTTTGTTGCTCTTTCACACTAAAACTGTGGCACATATTTGAAAGAAATTTTGCACTTCACGGTGTTTTAAATGAAAGTTGAATTTTATTTCATAATTTTCCAAACTTCAATCCTTATCTTCTTCTTGGATATACAAGTTGGGGGCAGCACCCTGGTAATGTTTGTTAACACTTTTCGCTGAGATTGAGTTTTACAACCAGAATTGGGGGACTCCTCTGCCAAAAAGTGCGCAGTAAGAGGGACTCCCCCAAACGGGATGGTATTGCCACCAGCACTGTCTTATCTCATATAAGATTTACTAAATAGATTCTTGCGCTGGTGCAGCAACCGTAATTTGGGAGTAAATTCCACAAAATCCGAACTGGTACTATTTACAAGGAAACACATCTCTCACCATAATTGGTGCTACATTACATGATCAGGTGAAATATAGAGGTTTGCGAGGCTTTGCAAAGCCACAACTGTGATATATAGTCCTATAACAGGGATCTGATGCCAAACAACATAGTATGAATCTACGCTGCGGTGGTAAGACTGGTTATTTTCTGTGTAGTAGTTTGGTGGTACGCTCTCAAGAAAAAGGTAAACGCTAAAAAAAAGGGCAATGTTTAACGTATGACTTGTGTATTGATAACAGTAAGCTGACCAACCGTGCCCCTTTGAGGAGGATTGTCCCCCTCAAATGTGATTTGTCCTCCTCAAAAATGTTGTCCTTTTCTGTCCTCCTTTTGAGCAAAAATGTCCTCCTTGTCCTCCTTCTCAAATTTTATAGCAGTAATGAAATTTAAAAAAAAAATTTCGTTCAGAATATTATTATGTCAGATAAGGTTTGCCACTTATACCACTGGACAAACAACTTAAGAGAAGAATTTCGATTCATATTGTTTGTATTGAAGAAAATGAACAACACTGTCAACAAAAAAATATTGCCAAAAATCAACGGTAATATGTTTCGATCTTATAACTATGCAACTTGTTTGACTTGTTTTTAGAGCAACTTTGAATTGTTTTTGCTTTTTTAACAATGTTAACTCATTCGTTAATTATATGTTAAAATAAATATAAAGCAAATTTTTTGTGTGTTTCAAAAGTGGAAAATTTGTCCTCCTGGAATGCTAAAATATTCTGGTCACCTTAATAACAGGAGCAATGAAGACACTGATCCTAAAGCGTTCAACATGCTACCAACATTTACTGCGACGGTTTTTCATGTTTGTTAGGGCAAATAAAGATACACGTATTTTTTGTTTTGCGAAAAAAAAATTTCGCTGATTTGCGAGCATCTGCGAATTTTAGGGCAAAGTGTCAAATCGTTCTAGTTTTTTCAAAAATCAATATGTTCAAATCGAGTTCTCAGATTTTTCAAAAAATTTCCGCCGTTTTGTTAATTTTTAAAGTTTTTTATATTTTCAAACTCATAAAGAAAGAGCATGAAAAATGCTACTGAGATCAAAAAACATAATGTATTTTTGTATAATATATGGCGCTAAATTACCCAAAGTACTGAGTCTTCTTATTTTCAGAAAAAAAAAATCTTACGACTTTCGAGCCATTTTAGCGGGCATAAAACCTATTGGAAAAAGTTCTCTTTTTTATCTAGTAACCACAAAAAAAAATGCTCAAGAAAATAAAAAATGATGTTTTTGAGTAAATTGAGACTTTTAATTTTTCAAAAAATGGCCGCCATTTTTTTAGTTTACAAAATTTTTCAAATTTTCAAGTATGCAAATATAGAGAATCAAAAGCACTTCTACAATCAAAAAACCGAATTAAAAAATATTGATTTTTGAAAAAAACTAGAGAGATTTGAAAAAAAAATATTGTCAGCCGTTTTTCTCTAAAGCCACACTTTGCCCTAAAATTTTAAGATGCTAAAAAAAACATGAAAAAATCCATGAAAAATCGTATTAAACTTGATTTGGAATTTTGAACCCATTCACCCTGCATGAATTGAAATAGAATCAGCCTATATTTAAATCTATTTACGCATGTGTAAATGTTTGTATCAAAATTTGTGTTCGCGTAAGCACTTGCAAACATTCACTCATGCACTCGCATTTACATAAGTACAAATATACATATACTATACATATTTACGTACATATGAATGTCTAAGAAAGTTCAATAAAGCATTTTCGACCTCAAATCCACTGACGTATGTACATCTCTCGCGGCAGACAACTCCGTTGCACATGTGCCCGTGGTTGGTTGTGGCTGTGTGTCACCGGTTATAGACTAGTGCAACGACTAGGCGCCACTTATGTATGTGCCCTCAATTTGGATATACAGCTGTATATGCGTTTGTCGGATGACATCAAGTGAGTCATAAGGGTGGATGAGGCTAAGTGCATATGTGTGAGTATAATCTCTAATTACATCAAATGCACACACAACTTTTACTTACTAAATATTTGCCATTTTCCGCAGCTTATTCGCTTGTATTCCCTCCTTCAAGTACCCGCTACCTAAATTCTTTGCCTCCTTTCATGTGTTGCACAATTGTAAGCACTACTTAATTCTCATTTTAATTGTTTGCCATTTTATTGCTACTCGTATTTGTTCGCGTTCTTGTCGCTAAATAATGGCAAAGTTTTCACTAAAAATTTTAATACATACATATATATACATACATATATCCTGCTGTACAAGAAATTAATATTCAACTCAGATGGCTGGCTCTATGTATGGAATAGGAAAAGAAGGAAAGAAAAGTGGCAAGAAAGCTGCTGGTGAAAGTTAGTACAGCTACTTACGACTACGCTGCTGCTCCCATAAGCAGGTGAGTTGCAAGTTTTTGCGTATAGAAACTGGTATGTTTGTTTCTTTTATGTACAGTTGTTGTTGGAGCATTTTTATAGTCAGAGCGCGCATTTTTATGCTGGGATTTGAAAGTTTAAATTAAATTTAGTACGCGAAGAAATTTGAGAAAAACTTTCAGTTAAAACGAGGTAAATATTTTATCCAGTGGTAAGATGTATTTTTGTTTGTGTGAAGTGATAGTTCAGTGCTCGATGGCAGTTGTTGTTAGGTGCCGGGTGACACAAATTTTTTCAAATATTATATCTACTTATCTCATATATTAGGCAAGATGTAGGACATAACAGCTATTTATATACATACAATTATAAGTTCGTTTGTTAGGCAGACAAACACCCGAAAACGGTTGAATAATTTTATTTTTGGTTTGTTCGCTAGACTACCCGCTTAGTTTAGAAAGAAAAATATTTTGCGAGTTTGAGGGGTAAGTAAATTCGAAAGATAAAGTAAATATTGCAATATGGGTGCCAAAAGAAAGTGATTTAAAAAGGCTTAGAACCGAAAATACTTATGAGGAGGGTTGCCACCTGTTTGAAAATTTTAACCTCATTAAAATTAAAAGATAAATTAAATATTACATTATGGGTATAAAACTGAAAAGTGTTAAGAAGGCTTATAGCCAAAAAATATTTTTGGTGAGGGTTGCCTCCTGTTTGAAAAACTTAATTAAATTAAATTGATAAGATAAATTAAATATTACAATATGGCTATCAAACTAAGGAGGTTTAAGAAAGTTTACTGTTGAAAATATTTCTGAGGCGGGTTGTCACTTGTTTGAATTTGAAAAATTTAACTAAATTAAATATTACGTTATGGCTATCAAACTAAAGAGATTTTAAAGGCTTATAGCCACCCATCTGAAAAGTTGAATGAAATTAAAATAAGATACATTAAATACTCCAATTACCCTGTCGAATATGTTTTTGAGGCGGAATGCCACCTCTTTGAAATTTTTAATTCAATTTAATCAATAAGACAAACTAGAAATTAATAAGATAAACTATATAATATAGTATTTTTTGAGTTGTCACCTATTCCTAATATGTAGCGAAAAACTTAAAAATATTGAAATTAAATGAAATATTATAAGATTGGTACCAAATGAAAAGCGTTTCAGAAAGATTGCCACCTACCCAAAAGTCCAAGAAAAAAATCTATTAATATGTTGATAAAAGTATCGATAAGCGAGTAAAAATATCGATAAATTTATGGCTACCACATTCATAGTGATATCGAATAATGCATCGGTAGCAACGTTGCTAAATACATACAGAGATACAACGTTGAAAAAACGCTAATAACATTGATAAACACAGCGATAAACAATCGATACTCATGTAGGTAATAATGCGAAAAATCTAATACCATCGATAATGCAATCAATTAGCACATCCATAACGATAACGATAGCAATATCGCTATCGGCATAAACATAAATCAATTAAAATAAGAGAGTACATTTTCGTAAATGTCAGAATATCCATAATGATAATGTTTAATCTTAATGGCGCCTGAAAATATAAATATCGATAAAAAAATCGCTCGCTTAGATTATAAAGGGGAACACTATGAAGCGTCGCACTTCTTAAGCTGTCCCCCCTGTTTGAATAATCGTACTAAACTAAAGAAGGCTAACAAATTTATGGGATTCTTTGCTACTCGAATTTCGGTGGAATTGAGTTCACTGTTAATAAGGCACCTTAAATTAATTGCTACCGCGATGTTCCGGAGTTTAAATTGCAGTTATGCTAATTACCAAGCATAAATACATATATATGTACATACATATGCATGTACACTCATGCAGCACAAGCTCCTTAACATGCCAACCACATATTGCATATCTACATGTACATACGTACATTTCTTTAAATAAATTTTGCAAAATTAGGTAGTCAACGTCTGAGTACAAAATGGCAAAAAGAAAGTTGTATATAACCAGCGAAGAAAGTAAACCACCATTAACATGCACGGCCCATTAAACTGACAGTGCAATAAACTCACTCAAACAGACGAAAAAATAAAAATAAAATGAAGTAACTAAATGAGTGCATTAAAAGTGTGGCGTCTCTTTAATGAAGTTTTAACGAAAATACGAGCACATAAAAGACACCCCCTAAAATTGGCATTGAAGACACCCGAAGGCTTAAGTATGTATGTAAAGTGTTTAGAAAACTTGTAGATGTGAACAAAGTCATTGCAGCGATTTGAATTAATTTACGAGTATTGCATGCGGTATGTATGTATGTAGTATTTTGAGGGCAAACATAAAATCAAGCTGTTTAAGCATATATACGAGTATGTATGTCGAATGTGGAGAAAGATGGCGGACTCTCGTATGTGCGTGTTTTTACAACAAAACACTTCCACTCCTACAAGTAATTGGCAAGCAAGTCAGGTGTCGCCATTAAGACAACGACATCGGCAATCTCAGAAAGCGTTGGCGGCTGGTTGTTGCCACCTATAATGACGGGTTATACTTACGGTGACCATCCGTCCTATATTATACGGAACAGTCCTCTTTTTTGACCTATTGTCCTGGTAATTAATTTATTTTATACGGGACGCCAAATGTTCTGTATTTCTTTTAATGTCCTTTATTTGTCCTGTATTCGGTGTTTCGACACCTTAACAGCTCATTGAAATGGCATGCCTATGAACGAGTTTTAAGTTATGTTCGTATATGATCGTAATTTTCTCCATACAACAGTTATTATTTTCTAATCTGAATGCCTGTGATTCGCATCGAAAGAATAAATACAGTGACGAAATTAGAAATTAGGACTCGACATTTAGTAAGTTTTGGTCTAAGTTTATTTAATGTTTATTATAGCTCGGGTAAAATTTCCTTTTAGCTACTTAAGCAACCCTGTTGGTAGCTGGCAAGAAACATGTGATTAGTTTAACGGGATTTAGATACAAAAAACAATTTGAGTGAGTAATTATGCGAGGTATTTGCGTAATATATAAACTTATTTACTAATATAAGTCTCGTATATAGAGCAGTTTTTTTCACTTAACAACACTAACCTTCAAGTTGCGTATTTTTCAACCGACCTGGCTGAACTCGGCTGAATAGCGAGTTTGTGTTGTTACTTTGCCTGTATTTCGTCATTTAAGCGAGTGTTTTTTTTTTTTTGGTAGCTTGGTTGCAAAAGAATGCACCTTACTTATTTTATGAAAGTAAAGCTATTTTTCTAACAAAAGCCATATAATACCAAATTTCCAACTTTGTGCAAAAAACTATAAAAATAAATTCTGCAAATATTTCACAAAAATTTCAAACTTTTTAATTAGAATCTTTAGAAAAAATTTGGTTGTCAGTTTTGTAATTTATAAAAATTGAGTATAATAAAGTGCGACTGGAAAGTGCTGCTCATTTACTACTCTTAAAAAAAAAAAAAATTGCCGAATATATTTACTTTGTATGAAAAAAATTCGTAACACCGTCAACACACAAAAAAAAAAAATTGCCAAAAATTAATGGTAAGCATTAGCGACTTGAAATTGCACTTTATTGTACTTTATACAAATTTTGCGGGGTAAAAATCTCGAGAAAATTATCCTACAAATTTGTAATGATACTAAAAGGATACTGTTTCAGGGCTAGGATCATTGAAGAAGACATCTAGGATCATTGAAGAAGGATCTAAGACCTGTAAGCTGTTGTGAAACAAATTTGCAAAATAATTTTTTTGTCCCGTATTCGGCTCTCATAAATATGGTCACCGTAGTTATACTCTAAACTAAGTTATAAATAATTATAAACTTAGTTTTCTGTAAAAATAATAATATTTTGTTAAGTTTTTGACCGAACTTCTCCAATTTTTTTTTGTGTGTTTTGGTGTCGGAATGTTGTCATACAACTGCAAAAAGCTGTAGTTTTACCCCTCCAGCCATGGACAGAAATATAGATACACCCGGAGATCTGCCATTGCTTGCCGAAGGGTAATTATAACCTCACTCCTATTTTGAATGATTAGCGTATATGTACTGCATATTAGTTTTATTTTTGCAAATTTCCAGTATTCAGTCTCATTGGTGTTATATTTTTAATGTAAAATAAAAAAAAAACAACACTCCTGCCTCCACATCGTGAGGCAAATAGCAATCAATTAATAACTACATAAAAACATAGTATAAACTAAGCAGAAGTTAAGTGAAAAATACAAAACTTTTCTACTCTCATTCCAACCAATTCCACCAATTTTTTTGTTTAGTATTTATCTTGTATGCATTGAAATTTTGGCGGTTGCATTGAAATTCTTCGAAGTTATTCGCCACTATGATTGCAAAAAGAGATTTCAACATTCCACAATCAGCCATCCAACATTTCCATTTAGTACGCGGCAAACTTGGAAATTGTATTATCGAAACTTTCTAAATGTTCGGCTCCAGACGTGGCGCGTTTCACTGGAAATTAGGTTACAATGCTACATACAAAAATATGTATATACAACACAGATAAATGGAAGGCACAACACCAAGTTGGACAAAAGTGCTTTCATACAAGTTCTTTTAAGAAGTTGCGAGTGCCTTTTACATACGAGTAGTTTCGAGTTATTTTGGCAATTTGAGTATTGTGACAATATCGACTAAATAGTGACTGACACATACATCGATATTCAGTTATATTGTTGCACTAAAAACAAGTACTTTTTTCAAAGTTAGCGATTTGAAATTTATAAAAACATTCGTATCCCATTTGAAATTAAATTCGTTTCAATGATTGTATGAAATGTACTCGTAATTTAAAGTGAAGATTTAACAAGTAATGTTTAAGCAAAAAACAACATCGATTTCAATTTTTATATACAAATTTAAGATTGTCATTAATTTCTTCATGATCCAATAATGGAAGTATCGAAATTATGGAAAGTTATGTGGTAACATAAAAAAAAAATATTCCGATGAATTAATGATCTCCTCCTTTTTTGAAGGCGGTTAAATATACTTCTACATTGACTTTACTTTTCCACAGGGATGGAAAAAAATCATTATTTTTTAAATTTTATTTCATAATTTCTACTGTAATTGAGAATGATTTTTATATTTCGAGTTTATCCAATAAAAATGAAAGATAATAATTAATATTTGAGTTTTATTTTTTCGCTCAAAAATAATGATTATTTGATGATTTTTATTTTTTCACTTAAGAATAATGATTATTCAAAAAACTCAAAGGCTCCACCCGCATGATTTCCGACGTATCATTTTCGCACGTAGCGACACCCTAATAAAGTGAATAAGTCTCAAAACTTTCAAGTCGAAACTCCAGTTGGTTGTGTCTGTATGGCCTTTTAAATTTTGTAGATAATCATTATTTTTAAGTGAAAAAATAAAACTCAATAATAATTACTATTTCTCAGCGAAAAATAAAAAATCATAAAATAATCAATATTTGTGATCGAAAAAATAAAAATCAAATAATAATTATTTCCGTTTAGCGAAAAAATAAAACTCAATAAAATTAATTAGTATTAAGCGAAAAAAAATATAAATCATAAAATAATGATTAAATGCTGATTTAAATTATTTTATTTATAATGATTACCGTTTCTGCTTTTCCAAGCCGAACTTTTTTCAATATTTTTGGAGGTTTTTTTTTTTTAATCGCGATATAATACACAGCATCTTCAAATTCACTGTAAATTCATTGGTTTTTGCATTTTGTTGAAACTGAACAGAAATTTTTTACAAATTTGGCTCTTAAACACAATCGAAATTCCTTTGAAGTTTTTTGATATATGTAGATATGTTTTTCAAATTGGAGCAAATCAATGTGCTTTGACTATAAGTAAAGCAAAATTTCGTTTGACAGCATTCGCGTTTTAAGCATACGCACTTAAGCAAACCTTCAACTGAGTGAAAGATGGGAAGCTTTGTAGGCAAAATTTGTTATATATGTCGGGGACTCAGTAATTTCCGTTAAATATTGCATTTACGAAATTAATAATTTAGAAGCATCCAATCCCCGTGAATTCTCGGAGCAAAGATTCTGATCGCCATTCATCAGCAAGACAAACATAGTAATAACGCTAAGTCCTCCTCGTTAGCAGATCTTTCAATTAGTCCTTTGAAATACGGAAAAACGCTTTCAAGATAGTTGCCAGAATTGCAACTACCAATTGCTTTACCAAAGCCTTTTGCGTATATATTAGGGTGACTCGCCAAAAACCGACTGCGCATTTTTTAAGACCTCTGCCAAAATATTTCGCAAAATTATCAAGTGTTCGCCCAGCGCTTGAAATTCAACCACTAAAATTAAGGAGAGTTGAGGTGAGTTGAACACAAATAGCATTACATAATATAGCATAACATTGCATAACACAACATAACATAAAGTTTCATGACATAACATAAGATAATATAAAATTACATAACATAACATAAGATAACATAATATGCCATGACATAACTTATCATAACATAACATACCATAACAAATTCTTCAGCTTAATTCTTTTCTTTGACTTTATCTTTACTTCGATAATTTTCTCTTTCTATATCGTTTTTTTATCTTAATGTTTATCTTTTAATTTTTATCTCTGTATTTTCTGTTGTTCTTGTACTATGTATTTAAATTTACCTTCCTCTTCATACTTAGGTTTCCTTACTTTTATTTTAATCTTTGCCTTTATCCTTTTCTTCTTCTATTTCCTAAACTTTACCTTCTTCTAGTGCTTCTTAGCACTCTTATTCAATTCTTTATCAATTTTAAAGTATGCATTTGGGAGGCAGTTCCGCCCCAACCCTATACATGTATGGCATTTGTGTTAGTGCCAATTTGGAATTGATTTTTCGCTTTATTTTAAACTAACTTGAAATTTGATTAATTTTCTGTCCATTTGTAAGCTTAAAAATACCTTTCTAATGATAAATAATCCTTAATACCTTAGGCGTATAGTTAAGCTGTAAAAGGGGTATACAAAAAGAAACATCTTTTATATATAAGATTTACGTAAACTGGGCCGATTTAAAAATACCTACTCAGTAAAAGAAAAAATCTCACGATTTTCATTCGGTTAATAAAATTTTGAAACATTTTTATGCAGATCTTTTAAGCTTAAACTCTTCTAACATCTGAGATAAGTTTTTTGAAAAAAATATTTTTAAAAAAGAATTTTATTTAAAAAAAAACTCCGTTTTTGGAGGGATTTTCAAATAAGTTAAGCTCAATTAAATGCAAATTTTTTTCTAAAATATTTTTTTTTTACGATGATGCAGCCTAATGTACGTTTATGAGTAAGCGCTTCTTTGTAAATACAAACAGATATTTCAATGGCTGAGAGCAATTCAAACGCATTACTAATTGAAATTAAAATAATTTCATTTTACTTTTGGTCAATAGTTGTATATTTAACTTGAACGTCTCCTTGTGCAATCAATTTTGTGGCGAGTAAAATATGCCGACATTCCTACATACAAACATACATACATACTAAATTTACTTACTTACGCGCTCGCAGCCTTGCCAAGTGCTTGGCAAGCAAAACGGTTTTTGGCAACTAAAAGACTGACTCTTTTACTAACGAAGTATATACATACATTTGTACATACGAACATTGTGAATGAGTAGCTAGAGTTGCAAATTTAAATTACATAAAATTAAAGTATATTTATGTGTGGCATAAGGAAGTTAAATAAAGCGCACTTACATACATACAAGTGCATTTTTAGTAAAATGATTGCCAAAATGCACCGAAATTTAAAACTTCTGTATATTTAGTAGTGTGTTTGCCAATAAAGTCGCGCTTCCTTCTGTCTGGTGGGCTTCTCAGCTGCTTCCACGCTGTCTGCCATCTGTGCCGCTTGCCAACTGTAGAAATATATTTAGTAGAAAAGATGGCGCAGGTGAGTGACTTCTGTTATGCCTTACTTTTTCGTCAACTTACTGGCTGTGGTGTTTGCCGGGTTCCCCCGAAGTACCTATGGGTGACGGAAATTTCACCAAAAATCCTATGCAACAACCACAACAGCAGCCGCCAACCAGTAAGCTGACAAACAAACAAACAAATGAAACGCTGCAAGTTTATTTGCCTTGAACTACCTTGAATTGTGGGGAGAAGTGTGGGAGCGTCTGCTCTGTAGAATTAAAGTTTTGCTCATTTGCGAAATTTGACAAGTTTTGCGGTAATTTTATTTTACATATCTTTGTCGCTTTTTCATTGGCTGTCTTAAGTATTTTCTTGCGTTGCTTTTGCGACGCTCTCACACCCGCTCCCGAGGAGGAGTGCTCCGTGTGCGTTGCTTCATTTGAATGCTCCCTGCTTTTTAATTAAAATCACTCGTATTTGCTTAATGCAATCATACTTCTACCTCGGCTTTACTCAACTGCACCCACAAATCGATGTACGCGATTTGGCGTACATAGGTATTTTGTTGGTTTTACCGTATGCATTTATTGCATTTATTTAATATGCACTTACCGTTGTCGCTAAGCCTTACGTTGTGGTTTGTTTTCCACAAGGAACGCGAGCAAACTGTGCGTGTAAGAATGTACATATGTCAAGATATGGTAGCCAAGCTTTGTCAAGCCTTGAGACACGGCAGAAAGATAAGGCGATTTAGTATGGCCATTCCGATACCCAAGGCAATGGGCTATGCGCTGGATTTGGGACTCGCCACGTAAATGCAATTATGAGTGAATAGATCTAGAAATCTACGGATAATAACTCCCCTTCTCTTCGCGCTATCAAAAGCTGCTTTGAAATCGACTAAAAGATGGTGAGCGACATGCTGCTCATCCAATGTCTTCTCCAGGATTTGACGTGCTGTTAAAATCTGGTCAATGGTGGACTTAACCTAAAATCAGCAACGAAACACCGACAAACCCAGATTGAATGAAGAACTAAATTTAGCACTTTGTAATAAATGGATGATGCGCTTTGAGTACTCTTGAAGTGCCGTCCATTAGAGGAGCAGTTGTCAACCCGAATCGCTACCTACTACTTGCAACGAACAAGTGCATATACCTGTGTGCATTGAAAACGTGAACCAGCAGCGTAAAAACTTATTGTCCAAGATTGCTCCAAAATGGAATCAGTTTATAACGAGTTCAAAGGTCCTGCAGTAGGGCGCAATTGCCACTTCGTAGGACATCACTATGTTCTATGCTAAAAAAAAAAAAAAAACAGTTGAAAGCATGCCTTTTTAAGCTAGTTCGGCGCGACTTATTAGCCAGTTTGATTTTCGGCAGGGTATGTATAGCTACATATTTGCTTATGTATACAAATGCATGTGCTTTTCTGTTTGCTGGTAATAGACTGCGCGCTGCACAAGCTACCACAACTATTTTAATATAATTTTTATGTGCGCATTCTGTGTGTTGGTTCAATAAAAATCTATATACATACATATATACACATTCAAAAGCACATAAAAAATTGAATAAACAGCCTTTTAATATATCACGTTTCTATATATTTACTAAAAAGTAAGAAATAATTTTTCTTAGGTAGGTTTTAAAATTTATCTGCGCTTTAACACGCAAATTTTGTGCTGAAAAAATGTGTTTGAAGGGTAGATAGATTTTAAAAGCTATTTGAGAAAATGACACTTACTGCAGACGACAACGATTCTGATTGCGTTCTTATTACTCTATCGGCCGTCTTCGTCTTGCTTTTCATCGATTACGTTGCGAAATGTTCGTGTTGCTTATCATTCGTGATACATAATAGGGCTGTTAATGTTCATCATACCAATTCATAAATTTACTATCAGGTGAATCAGTTATAGAGAATTTACATGACTCGACTTTCACAGGTGATTAGTTGAACCAAAAGTTGAACGAACGATTAGTTGAACGGCCGTTTACACCAGGCGATTGTTGCTTTCAACTAAAAATCGCCTCATGAAAATTCCCTATTAGCGTTACTTTTGTCAATGAAAAAAAAAATCGGACGGCAAAGGTGCATACGAAAACGAAGACAAATACGAAGACGTATGTCAAGAGGAATTCGAATACGAACACGACGACGCACACAAATAAGAAGATGAGGACGAATAGGAAGATTTTTGCGAAGACAAATACAGCATTGAAACGAATACGGAGATGAATACGAATAAGAACACGAAGACAAATACGAAGAAGAACGCGACGACAAATATGAAGGACAAAGGTGAATGCGAAGACGAGTGCGACTAAAACGAAAACAATTTTCAGGACCCATAAAAAGTGCCAAATTTCGCCAGTAACTGACAATCCTTGCATATTTCAAAAGTTTAAATGATTTAAATTTCTTTTTGATTTTTTCAAAAAATTTAACAGCTAATTGCTATTTTTCAGCCTGTATTTCTCAGTAAAAATTTGACTCTTATTTTTTCGATAAAAAAAGGTTTAAATTTGATTTTTATTTTTTTGATATAAATGTACATAAAAGGTTTACAGATATATTCAAAAATGTATATACATATGCATATGTATATGAATTGGTTTATGTGCTGCTAAAAGCATTTGCTTATTGTTTACATTAATAAGTGATATTATAAGAGTTTGTAAATATTTAATGAGGAAATTTCAATAACTCAATGAAGATCAGTAATTGAATTAAAACATTGAATTACATTATTAGCGATAATTGCAAATTAATTACGCACTTTAATAAGTAGAAAGGGGTGGGAAAATAACAGATCTACATATCTACATAAATTCATAAATCACGCGATAAGAGAAGACCGTAGCAACATTTTGTGCTCCACCTCTAAGCAAATCGCATGAGGAAATTCATATTCGGCTGGGTAACTGATAAGGCAATTATGGTGTTTGCAATATATCTAAACACACATGCATATATGTATATGCATATGCACGTATACATATACATACGTGTGTATGCGCATATGCAGAGATGTATGCAGTGTTTTTGTGTGGCCAGTAATTTTAGTTAGTGACAAATTTGCAAAACCAATTTTTGTACTCAAATGGCAATAATCAGCCATAATAAATCACCTGAAAAAGTGTAGGAGTGGTTGTGAGGTGTAGTTAGGTATGTCCGAATGGTAATATGCTAATATGTACACTAGGGCGGGTCAATTGGTATGGGAGATTTTTTCCACTATGCTCGTATAGCACAGGAAGATTCTACGTGTAATTCTAAGCAAATTTGCCGAAGAAATCATGGGTCTAAAATCAATTTGGAGTTTGCCAAATCAAATAGAGAAAATAGGTTTCTTAGCATTTTCCTATAGTGTCGTAAAGCAGTGCTTAAATTTTGTACAAAAACATGCTATAAGGGGTTCTTAGAATGAGGAATCCATTTCTGCACGTAGCCTTTTCTTAAAACTTCCACCAGAGAGCGCAGCAGTTAAAATTTTTACATTTTCTTCGAAACATATTTTCACAACTTGGAAAACTCCAAATTAATTTTAGACCCATGGTTTCTTTGTCAAATTTGCTTAGAATTACACGTAGAATTCTCCTATGTTATAAGGGCATAGTAAAAAAAAATTGACCCGCTCTAATGCACACACACCCAGATATTACAGGGAAATATTTGTGTTTGAAATAGTGCGTAAATATATAAAGGGTGCTGGATACTAAATACCAGCTGAACGTAATTTTCTGTTAAAGACGTTGATGTTGGATGCGTGGTGGGGAAAGAAATCTCGTCGCAGGGTACTCTCGTTCAATCCAGTAGGCGAGTATCTGGCCACAATTAAAGAAACAAATTTAAGTTTTGGGCTGTTTCCGTAGCAGTTGTTACAAAATCAACTGCTCAATTGGGACACCCTTTAAATATACAAAATCGTAAAAGAAAAAACAATATACAGATGTGTGTCGACAAGTGCACTTTCACAACAATTTCAGGCTATGAATATGTATATTTTCCAAATTCAAGCAGGTTTCTGCAATAAATTTGAATTAATTCATTAATTTTTGTTATATTGGACGGCGATAGCGAACGGCGGCACGCCAGCGTCAATGCCATGCGCATAATTAATTGCTTTCCCTATCATTTTAATTAATGTCTTTGTCTAACAAGAATAATAGCAACAACTACATACATATAAAATACAATACAAAAATTCAGTATGCATTTTTTATTTTATGAATATTGGAAATACCAAACACATACAAATGAGTGTGCGTTGGAAGAATTTGCTTGCAATTTGTTACCGTTTCTGGCTTTCATTTGCTACACAAAGCATTAACGGCTTGAGTGTGTCAATACCAATTATATAAATACATTTGTATGTATGTATGCACATTAGGGTGAACCACTTCATACAAAAAATTGGTAGTGTTTTTCCGTGGAAAAAAAAATTTATTTTAAGGCTTCCGCTAAAATATTTTGGAAAAATATTAAGATTTTCGTGAATCGAGTATTTTTTATAAATAAGCGTAAAAATTTTTTTTTTGAAATAGTCTTCCTAAAAATCACCTCAGAGAATAGAAATGCTTAAAAATTTTATAAACGGTATCAAAATAATGAGTCTAGCTCACGTAAATCTTAATATTTTCCAAAATATTCTGGCGGAAGTCTTAAAATATAATCTGCCTGATCCTGAGTTTCGCCTGAAAAAAAAATTCACCCCAAAATTTGTCATCCGCCCATAGTAAAACCATGGAAACCAAATATGAAAAGTGAACCGGTTCGGGGAAAATGAAACTCATGATAAGGCTGAATACCTACATTTTATAATTCGGAAGGAAAAACTGCAACTTAATTTGGTGATGCACCCTAATGTACATACGAAATTTATGTTAATTTACAAACATATAATAGCCTTGCAAAATGCATAATGAGTTATGGAGAATTTTTAAAAATGAATTGCCAACCGTTATTACAAAATATATTAAATTTTCAAATAGATCAACTGTCACAAGTACAATTTATTCGTATGCCATTCAAGCTCATCAACTGGTATTTTGTAGGTACTCTTATACTCGGCCGCGGCTGACTTTTGTCTTTTGCTTGCCAATTCAATTGCTGTGTACTCATTGGAAAATTCCGAAATGTCAGCGAAATGTAACCGAAGTATGACAATTGCATCGAAGTGTAATTCATTATAACGAAATGGCCATCCAATGGACTATTTTGCGCTGCGGCAATGGGGCGTCACTGTAGCATTAAAAAGCATTTAACAAAATGGAATAAAGTGCATTCAATTATTTGGTGAGTAAAGGCCAAAAGGGTTTCGGTTGTGCAACAAAAAAGGTGGTAGCGGAATAGGACTCCTACCGGCGCTTAATGAGTTGGGACAGTCGCATTGGGAATATCTACATTTCGTGTGCAGTGAACAGTGAATATAAAATAAAATAATAAAAAATAAATAGAATATAAAAATTAATACTGGTAGAAAGGGTATTCATTGGTCGTATAGTTTAAATGCAATACGCACTTAGTAAATTGTGACTTTCTTCGCTGTTTCGTTGGCTGCGCTGCGACCTTGTAAAATTGGCGATATTTCTTTGGTCGGGATCCAAGTCGACAGAGATTGTTGTTGATTGAAGCATTAAACAAAAGTCCATTTTGCATTTCTTAACAAGCCTAGATATATACACAAATAAATAATTCTGCCCTCTACTCATAAAAAAAATGTTTAGTCCTATAACACCGTGCGACAAAAACAAAAAAAAATTTCAAAACACACGAAAGAATCGATATACTCACGAAGCTATGGGCCAAATATAGTAAAACTGCGATTTAAATTTTATTAATTAATTCAAAAAATTATTTAAAAAATCAGTGTAATGTAGATTAACAATATGGGTACCAAATGAGAGAGAAAATTTTGTAGAATTTAAAAACAACAAAATTTTTTGGTTTACAAGGACAAATAGGTAAGTATTGAAAATGCGCTTTTAATAAGTTTTATCTTTTTAAAAAAATAAAGTTTGCAGGACCGAATTGGGTGATGAGATCGTGCGTATATTAGTCCTTAAACAATAATTTAAAAAAAAAGGTATTGCAAATTTTCAAAGATATTTAAGCACAAATTTTGTAAATGACATTTTCCATACGCATTCGTCCTTTTTCTGTTATAATTCTACAGAATTTTTTATTTTATATGATACCCTTATTTTTATTCTATATTGCACCGATTTTTTTAAAATATTTCTTTGAAATTATCATATCTTTTAAATTTCAAAGTCATTAAAAAAAAATCCTGACGTCAGAGAGAAAAACTAAATACGCCGTTTTTTCATAATAATTATCTGCGCGATAAATATTTTTAAGTCTTCATTGTATTCACAAAAACGTTTACCGTGATCGCGAGCCAAGGAAGGGCAGCTTGTCCGAGGCAATATTTTTGCTTTCAATGGCAGTCTGTTTTAAGTTGTGTGTCCAAAACACACCACACAACCATGATCTGGGTAAATTTAGGTAAAA